>NC_051181.1:95700168-95899572 GCF_013339695.2 Rhipicephalus sanguineus
GCCTCTGATATTAAGAGAGCACGAAAAGAATATTACAAGAATAAATTTGCCGCAGATTCAATCAATCAATAATGTCGACTACAGTGGCGCGGTTTTTCTAGCCAAATTTAATCGGCACTTGGTATTTCCTGGGGTATCATCTCACGAGCAAAATAGAAATCACGAAATTAAACAGTACATTACTTCTCCAGTTGTAAGTTCATGATTGTTAAACGGACCGACAACTGGGCAGAACGTGTGATGAGATCCTGGTGGAAATGAAATAACCATGAAATATAGTGACAGATGCCAGCATCCTTTTCGTGTTGTAAATAGGATTTATATTTTTAAATCGTGCTTGAAAGTAACAAAAACCGGTATGTCGCGCAGCCTAGCGGAAAAGCCCTGAAGCAGGATTATGAAGGCGGTCACTTTGCTGTACGCTGCCTGATACTGTCAGGCGCACCATAGTTGGTCCTGCAAGTTAGAGCATGTATATTATTATCTGTCCTCGCTTTGTTCTGTGCTGCCTACGAGGTAAAAGGAGTTGCACGGTGAGAAGCGGCGCTGCCTTCGCGGCTGCCAGTGGCCCATTCCAGCCGCGGCGCATGCGCGCGGAGTGCACGCATGCGCAGTAAACCGCCGCTCTTGAACACGAACCGCTGTCGCGCTCACTGTTTGCAGCATGTGTTGTTAAGTGCGTATAAGACTTCATATTCGCCGCAGATAGAAAAATTGTCGTTAAAATGTTTGACGGTGTTTTCCACATTACCATTTCGTGGCTAGACACTCTGACCAGTTAGCTTTCCGTTGCGCTAAAGAAAATAGGTGCCCTACAAATTATTTTTCAGTGCCTTTAAAGCCGCACAGTGAACATGAAGTGTTCACGTTCCTTAGAAATCTAGATAAATCTGCGGCTGTAGTAGATGAAATTAAGGCCGAACGAATTATCGCTATTGCCGATCTAATCAGACCGCCACTGCAGCATATATGTAATCATGCTTTAACCAAGGTGTTTATTTCAGACAGTGTGAGAATTGCAAGAGTGGTTGTTTTGCGCATAGGTTGTGCCGATGACAACATTAATAATTATGGACCTATATCCATCCTTCCTTTGTATTCTAAATTACTGGAATATTTGATAAAATAAAGACTATGTAGATTTTTAAGAGCATACAGATCCTTGTGAAAGTTCAGTTCGGGTTTCCCGAGGGAAGGTCCACGGAAATGGCATTACTTAGCGTAAAGGAAAAAGCACTTCTTAATATAGATGCAAAACCAATTCACTGTCGGAAATTTGTTAGATTTCAGCAAGGCATTGGATTCCATTAAACAGACAGACAATGAACTTTATTAAGATAGTCCTGAGGAGCACTGCAGCCGTTCAGGGTGGCAGCGCCGCGGGCCGCTCCCACGTGGGGGCATTAAACTAATTTATTTTATAAGATACCATTTTATGGAATTCGAGAAGTTGCCTTGAAACTAATCAGCAGTTATTTTCCCCATCGGTTGTAGTATACATGTTTGAAGGGCTATCAATCAGAGCGGAAACAATCATTAGGTGTTGTGCCACAAGGGTCTATTTTAGGTACAATATTCTTTATTATCTATATTAATGACACAATTGCCATCCCCAAAACTCCTGCAATAGTTTTGTATGGATATGTTACTAGTGTGTTTTTCCCTGGCATGCATCTCGATAATATACACATTGAGCCTAATACATGGTTAGAAGAGTTATAATTATGGTTGAACATAAATAAACTAAACTTCAATGTTAGTAAAACAAAAGTTATTTTTTCAGGTACTAAACCAACCTGATGATTCTGAACTTCAACATACAAATGAAAACAATGTTATTGGATGTGTTTCTTTCGACAAGTTTTTATCTGTGTTTTCTGAAGAACACTTGGGTTGGTCGTAGCGTATTAACAAAATTCATGCCAATATATCAAGGCCACTCGGTGTTTTCTACCACGTTAGAAGCCTTGTTCCCAAATGGCTAAAGTGGCAGTTATATTACGCCCTCATTCATACACGTCTGCACTATTGTGTACTAATTTGGAGGGATACAACGAAATCTTATCGTCTGAGGTTGATAACATTATAAAAAACGATATGATATCGCGGAAGCCTTTCATACAACGATCACACAGGTTGGTACTTTTTAGAATATCTGTTCTAAATGTGATTCAGTTAGGTGAAGTGAAATTACTCCATCACGTCTTTAATGAAATTAAGCTTAATCCCTCCAAATGTATTGAACTGGAAACTAGTATCAATGTGCCTTACACATTAGGGCACGATCAATAGAGAATTCCACTTGCGCGAACCAACTATAGAACCCAAATTCCTATATACGTAATTCCAGCCTTCTCGACAGACACACACAAGCCACGGAAGTTATTCCCAAATGTGTGTCGCTGAACTCCTAAAAAGAATGTTAAAGTTACCTTCTTTCCTATCCTCAAGAGTGATAGGTTGTTTATGTACAAATAATGTGTTCCTCGGGTTTCGTTTTTCTCAAATTTTATGACTCTCGCTTTGTGATTGTACAAATATGCACCTCGTTCACTTTGTATAAAAATGCGTTCCGATGTGTTGATATTGTATAAGGTTGTTTCTGTTAATACATGCTGTGAATGTGTGCACTCGGGCTATGGAGTCCCGTCAGGTAGAGGACATCTGCCTTTTGCCCTTGTATCCGAGGCGTTGTCTGAAATAAAGAGCTGAATAAAGAATACTGTGACAGCGCTGGCTTCCACCATTAGCATCAAAGCAATGCTGGCAGCAGATTCGTGCCGCGTGCCATGCATTCCGTTAATTTCAGTGATGATAATGTGGGCCAAAGCAAATGTTGTGTTATAAATACTAAGCACTTTTTGTGGCACTATTAATTTTTCTCACCTTATATATGGTACAAGAGAAGTGAGTGACGTCATTTTATGGTGGGCGTATGTGCTTTGTTGTGTACGTTAATCGGCTGCAGGTGAGTGCGGATTTTCAGGCTCTTTTGTCGTTGGCAGTATTTACGGAACTATGCTGACCCATTCAATGTCTCTCTTTACAAGTCTATGGAGTTAATCGAATGGCCTAAACAGCCTCCTACGCTTTTCTGTCTTTCCAATAATTCTGTGTTGTCATTTAGTTATGCTATAGAAAGAGCAGCAGCTAGCGCCAGTAAACGCGCGCGCATGACTTGTAAGCTACATAAATAATAAATGGCAGGAAAATAATAGCGACATAAGCAGAATAAATAGATCCTGCGGGGAGACCACATGTTAACAATATTTCTATGGAAAGATAGGATGCCAAATTTTGTTTGGACATCTGCATTTATCATTACACCGCAGAGAGTGCGCTGGACCTGTGGACATTGTTTGGGATAGGTCTGGATTTAATGTCCTCCCAGCCGAGGACCGTGCCAGGTAAGTAAAAATACATATGTGGTTTTAAGCACGAAATCCCTTTCGCTTGCGTTGTCGGCGACCTTCACGTTACATTGAGCCAAAGTCCAGCGTTTCATCCTGGTCCTGAAACGAAACATACAGACATCGTTGCGAGTACAAACCCTGTACATGCGGTCACTCAGACGAACTGTAAAAAGCAATGCTATCTCTGGCCGCTAACCTTTTGTACAAGGCCCGATTACATAGACTAGTTATGGACCAAAGCAACTACAAAATATATTGTTTCCGGCTTGTTTCCTGTGCTTGCTCATACTATCAATGAAGCTGCAGCTTGTAATGCATGTTGGTGCATAAGTCGATCGTATATATTTAAGCGAGGTGCTGCGCAAAAAAAAGAAACACGATGAGGAGAGAACGCCCGTCCTCGTTCGTCATCGTTTGCTTCTCATGCGCGTTTCTATTTTCCGCGGCACTTCGTTTGCTGCAGCTTATACTATGCTGAAATTTTATTTGCAATTCCCAATAGAAACATTCCAAATGCATATACAGGGCACCATATATGGGATCTTTTAAACTGGTGCCCCACCGGTTCTCATGAAACATCAGCGGGTGCGCGATAGCGGGGGTAATCGCGGAGGTAACGGTTTCGCGGCGTGGATTGCCGTTTCCTCCGAGAGATGGCACCACGCTGCTTACGGCGCACCACGCAGCGTGGAGCTTAAGGTTTAAGCTGTAGGCGGTTACAACTTAAGAGTAAGTGTAAGCTCCGCCTACAGCCACCCCTGCTTTACCCAGGGAAAACTTGCTTAGACGCGCCACCCAATTGCATTTTCTCATTTCCGTGGCATGAAGCGCGTTCCGCATATTTCAGGCACGTCATCTCCGCATACAGGTACATACATGTTCGCGTCGCTGGTTTTCAGTAGAGAAACTCCAGTTTACGTAAATATTCCGACGTCACTGCTCAAGGAAACGTAATATTTGAGGTAGGGGCGGCAAACGTTTAGTTATTACCCATGCGCCGTATTTACACTAGCCGAGAAAAAGCCTTACGGTTAGAAGAGAAACCACCCATCATGACTCCCTCGCACAGATGAATGGTAGGCAAGCCGCAGCTCTGGGGGAGGAGTTTGTGTTTATTCTGAGATGGTAACCGAATATATGCTATCATCTTCAGCCAATATGCTTTGCCGGTAGCAATCTAATGACGATATTTACGCTCGCTTGCGGGAAGGCCAGCCATATCTTGCGATACACCAATACCAGCTGTACGGCAGCGCTATGCTAGAAGAATCGAAGCGTTCTGCAATCAATTCATCAGAGCAGGAAACGAATGCAGGAAATTATGATTTAGAACAGAGAATATCTAATAAGTATGTAATATTCATGTAATGAGCCTTGACTTGTACTCGTTCCAAAAGTAAGCAAAATCACCTAGTTATTGGAGCCCTACTGACCCGGCGGACGTTCTTCTAGCAGCGCCAACTTCACTGGTACATTACCTATGTATATTAGCAGTAAACTAACAAAAAAAAAAAGAAAGAAAAATAGCATTAAGAACTAATGGTGTTCAGCAATCACCGTGAATGCTGCTACTCCGGCACACGTAGCCAATACCTTTTGTCGACGAATATATCCGTGGAGATTAGAAGAGCGCCATCCATAGATGTGTGATCACTGCATTTGATTTCGTTGTCGCCAGAAGTTGCAGGAGTTATAGAACTCAACATACACAGCAAACTTGCACGACGATTCATACACACGAAAGCGCTGAGACAACGCGATCAGTCCACGGGAAGCATTGAAGCTCCTCAGATGATGAGGAGCCCACGCCAACGTGGTAGCTCGGGATGGCAGGTACGTTTGTCGAAGGCCTAACTTTTGTTAAGTGAGTGAAATAAGTCACACGGACCACCTTCAAATAGAAAAACACTGATCACAAAAATCACGGTTTTTTTTCGCGGGGGGTTGGGGGCAGACCCGTCATGGGTTTTGTGTGTATTGTTTTAAATATGCCACTGTGCTTATTGTAAATAAAGGTGTATCACTGCCATTTTTTCCGTTTCTGAAGGAAATATGGGTAGAGGTATATTCGAATATTTTTGCTTTATTTCTCCGAGAGGACGCCATATGACTGGCGACCTATATTTGTGCCCGACATATTTTCAAAAACATACACTAAGTACCCCCTGGTCAATGTTTAGTGTGTTTCGTTTGTGTAGGAAGAATACATGTTTATCCCGGTGAAAAGCTTTCGAGAAATAAAAAAAAAGTGTGATGAGTGAAAACAAAAAAGCACTGTCACAGTACACATGTAATACCCCTGACACACGGGCAATACTAAAGTACTTTGAGGTAAACCTCTTTTGTCGCCTAAAGGGACCATTTGCAGAAAGGAGTTGTGCCGATGACACACGGCACCGGACAACTGCTTTAAGTGGTTCCTCAGAAAAACGCTGTAGAAAAAAATGGCGCTGTTTGTGCAAGCAACAAAATAGGAAATGTATTCAAAAAATGCACATGTACATCATGTTTCGCGACATTAAAGCATGAAAACTTTTTTTTTATTGTCTGGCGGCTTATAACGCGCATACTCGCAATTTCCGTTCATTTTTTCCGTTTTTAGCAGCAACTTAACTTCGTCTGGCAACTATGAACAGTTGTTTTGCTGTTCCTGCTTTTGCTGTACTTTTTCTTGACTGTGCGAAGGCGAGGCGTGTTTCCTCGTGGTCCTGTTATGAATCAGCGAATGGTGGCATGGCGGTTTTCTAGTGATGTGGTGCAGGCGTTTGAGAGTATGTATAGCTATAAAGTATAAACGTTCGCTTTTCGACAAATCGTTCTACTGCTGAAAATTAAAACATTTTCTCTCGCAAAAAAAAAAAGTCATTAGGCACCTTAGTGTTGGAACATGTTTTCTTTTATTCATAAGTTCTGCACACTGTGTGCGAGAGTACTCCCTTCCTGGCCGAAAAGTAGATGCGCGATCTGCCTTTCCGAAAAGGATCGTTTCTGGAAGGGAGTTACTCCTTTGTCGTGTGTCACCGCGCTCGAACGCCTTTCCGGAAGATGCCCCCTTTTCTAAAGGACTTTAGAGTGGCCGTGTGTCAGGGCTATAAGACATTAGCAAATGTTACCAGCTGAGTCTCACAAGAAACAAAGTTGTGAAAGCGATGTTGACTCTTAGAATTGTTTCTTCTAGAAATATGACGAGGCTAGAAAATAAATGCATTTTATTGTTTTGCACGGTACTGATGTTAATACCACAGGTAAAAACTGCAGTGCGATAGCCTTTGAACTTTGACATCACGCCTTGCAACTGTGAAAGTATTTATAAACGCATTATTTAGAATCCTAGCGAAGTATCGCCGAAGTATGGGTTTTCCGGAAGACGGGCTAAGTGATGAAATTTTGAGCTCAGCAGGCTGTACCACATTTGAGAAGTGTTTTAGATCATTAATTACCATTTTCTGGAGGGTGCGTAATGAAAAATGAAAATTTAGTATTCCTCATCACCCATGCGTAGGCTGAGCTAGCTTCTTCGCAATCCTCCCTCTGCGTTCACCTGCGCTTAGCTTCGTGCAAGAGACGGGATTTATTTTTGTAATAAGAAGAAGCTTCAAAGATTTAGTATGCCGCGAAGCGTTGTTATATGCAAAAAAAAAACATGTCTAGTTGAAATATACTGCTTCACAAAATCGTAAATTTTTTCTTTGAATTTATTTCACTTTGTATCCTGTGAGCGCTCAGCGTAATTACACAGGAAACTATCAAAACAACAGAAACAAAACAGCATGCTGGCAGTTCCTAGCGGCGAAATTCCGTTTCAGCTGTCCCGAGTCCGTTTGATACTGTTGTGGTTTTAAGGCTCTCACGTCACTCTGACAAAATTGTTCCGCAGACACAATTGTGACGCCCTTGAAGGGCGTAATATTGTTCCGTGCGTAGTTTCTGAGCGGCTTCCCTGATGATTTCTGCTACAAAGTTTTGCCCTTCTTGATTCTTTTCGTATCAAATAAGAGTGTCTAATTTCCAATGTAATTCATAGGCGATTTTACCGCCTCTGTTTACAGGCTCACAGTGCTAAGGCGTGTAGAATAAATACCATGAATTAGTGCATACGCTACGTTTCCTTTCAGATACGCAGCGGTGATCAAGGATCTACTAGCTCCAGACTTCTCTTATGGAATGTGGACGGTCGTATATGATGCGCGGACAGTTCCTCTTCAGCGTGAGTAGACTATTCTTTGACTTAGAGTATTTTTACTTTGAAGTGATAACACCATTGAAAGCGGGTACCCATTGGCTGGATGAAGCCGCTTGCTATGGACGCAATAAAGCCGCTTGCTATGGACGAAACGTTGCAATCTCGAGACTGCAGTGAGCTCATCGCTCCATGTTTCATTAAGTGCTAACACATCAGTTTCTGTGAACAAAGCGTCTTTTTCGAGGTCGTGCACGTACGCGTGCACATGTTGTACGTTGAGAGCGGTGAGTGTGAAGTGATTGTTGTGGTGGTGGCACCGAATGAAGGCGGTAGCCCTGTCCAAGACAGCGTCTAGAGGCCTCTTTGCTAGCCGAGTCATTTCGTCGACAAATTGCCTGTCGATAGAGCCGGTAACGTGCCGGAACCTAAAGTCACCCGTTGCGTTGGTGAGCTATAGGCCGTCGAGACTGACAGCCGTGGAAAGTACTACTTAGACCAACTTCAGTGGATGGCGCTTATCGTATTCGAAGACTACCAGGGCATATGTGGCCCCGTGTGACTTATATACAGTGACGCCGTTTGTTTGCGCGAGCAGAAACTCTCCTCTTACACGAGATAATTTGTCTGGGGTATATCGCGTGGTTGCGCTGGTTCGCAGAGCCACGGGCACCCATTCCATTTGTTTTGAGGGGTGTGCGGTAGAGATGTGTTTCATCCTGCCTGGCACGACAATGCCCTGCGTGGACGTCGGAAGTTCCAGACACTGTCGCGAGAGGTTTGTCGCGTTCATCACACTCAATCTACAGCAAGGTGCCCATGTTTACATTAGCCAGGCCCTCGTTTACGTCGATGTTGTACGCGATCAGTGTAGGGCTTCCTGACCCACAGGCAAATTGAGGACGGTAAGCCACCCATGTAGATTGCGTTCATCCTGGCCACCTTGACCACTGCATTCCTGCGTACCTGCGCGTTATAGCGGTCGACGTCCTCATTGCTCTAGTATAGCTGTATGCCGTCACGGCACTTAGCGGCGCCTTCTTCGCGTGTCACAAAGCTGCTCTCAATCAATCTGACGTAATCCTCGGTCAACATAAGGTCACCGCCCAGCCTCGTAAGAAATGAAGAGAACACTGCGTCATTCTGGCCGACCATGTGGATGAGTGGATGGCAGTCAACCGTCTTCAAGGAGAGTTCTGCCCTCAGCTACCTCACTTGCGTTGCATTTCAATGTGCATGTTCACTGTTAATGTGTCGACATAGACTGTGAATCACCTGTGGCACATACCCGCATTACATGAACTGTGGTATGCGGGTATGTGCAACACGTGACTGAGTGAAAGGGTTGCATGACGTACGCGACAGGTATTTGCGTTATTCATGTCATGGTAAGTGAATGGTGTTCGTCACACACTGATCCACTGCTATGCATATTTTGGTATATTACAAGTTATGGAGACGACCAGGAGAGCGCCCAGACGTAGGCGGCTAGATAGGTAGTAGACACGATAGAAACGGCCAAAGTGTCTTAGGCTCGCTAAGGAATGATTCGCATTTAAAAACAATCAAATCGACTCCTCACAGTTATAGAAAAAAATATTAGAGACATTCAATGAAAATCAGGTGGCAGTAGAGTAGCGTAGTCCAGTAAAGGGGACAGTACCAGAGATGTACTGCATCGATAGCAGGAATAACTGTTGGAAGCATGTAAGGAATAACCTCACTTTTGTGTTTTTATCTAACCGAGCAGAGCAAAGACATTTGGTTCGCTCGACCTCTCCAAGCTCTTAGAAAAATGCGAATTCAGTTAACAGCTTAAAATTGAAGTAAAATGGAACCAAATAGGACACGTACAATTCATTATTAACACAAGCGTTCGTCTCACAGCTTGGCTAATGTCCCGAAAGCGATAAGGCACATTTTACTATTATTGCTTGTGTTGCCACGTTGTAGTAATGAAGACCTCAAAAAAAAAGAAGGCGTCGCAAATTCCAGGGTGTGTTACACTGTCGCTAAGACGACTTGAAGGCGGGAGCCCTGGCGGTGATTCATTAATGACAGAAATGTGACGTGAACATCCGACGAGGCGTTGATCTCGTTACGTCTGATTTAGTGCTTGTTAAGCGTGCTCTGGGGGTGGACACCTCTTCGGCCTACCACGCAGTCCACTAGGATCTCGGTTAGCGTTTTCTATCGCGCGTCCTTTTAGCGTTACTCCATACCCACCAGTATGTCGAGTCTCGCGAACGCCACTTCGCGCATCTTTTCACACACGATAACGCCGAAAACGCCAAGTGAACGCGTTCCTAGATCCACGCTTGAGAAGTCACCTGATATTAACAGCGGAGTTGTTTAATGGAGGTACGGCCGTTTATGTACCGGAAAAAATTTAGCGAGGTTCTTCAGGGCGTGAACTAGCACGTAGCAGGCCGCTCCCACGTGCCCGCACAAAGCTGCGTGGGTACGGGCCACAGAAAGCGGTTATGTGCCAAGCAGCTCCTAGCATGGCATAGCCCTGTATAGTATAACAGGGGGTCGGAAGGGAAGTGGGGTCGAGGGAAGTGATGCCAGAACAGGAGTGAAACGAGGAGGGGAGATAGTGAAGCATAACATAGCCTTGTATACCATAGCGTAGCAAAGAGGTGGGAAATGGAAGTGAGGGCTAGGAGGAGGAAACGGTGGAGGGAAAGACCTCCGGCTCCGCTGTTTACTCACTGTTTGCCCCGCTGGTGTGTGGCTGCCCCCAGTGTTTCATGTACCGTCCTTTTGTCAGATCGTGATTTCGCCCAAAGCCACCTTTGAATGAGGCATAATGCTTGCGCCATAAATAATGAGTGGGTCCATATTTGGCGAAATTGTGCTCGGAAAGAAAGAAACACGTTCATTACAATTTTAACGGCGAACGTAGTATTCTGTCGTTGAAGTGTGATGCACGTGTTAGCTCAACGGCTATTTCCTACATGAGCCAAGTTGCAGGGGTGTTCAAGAGTCCCCAAGCCATGCTGCCATACGAATATATTGGATAGTGGCCTCACAACTTTTCAACACCCATGTACAGTACGGTCCGCTGTTAAAGAGAACACTCGGATGAGCAACTTTGATTTGTTGGCCCCCTAACTGCTAGTGGATGCGGATAGATTGTTCGTGCACGTTACTAGTCGATCACAAGGGTGCGGAACTGTCAACCGCCAGTAATGTCACGCAAAGAAAAGCCACCATACTTTTGCAGGAGAGCGACATACGGACATACCCGAAACGTTCCCTTTAATAGCGGAGCCGCCTCTACATTCCAGCAATCGCTGGCGTTGGCGAACAATTACAGATTGCTCTCAACCGTTAGCCTCGTACGCGAATTCTGACTAGAACAGTCGAAAACTATTTATGTTTTAGCAATGTTCCTACACATTTAGACGTGGCATGACCCGAGCCATAATACGTGCGACAGCTTTCCCTGTGAAAGCTAGCGATATCGCAAGAAGAAGCTAATATATACGCCCGTACATATTTATTTAAGTATTTATTCAAGTTAACATTTTGCCTGTCATTGTGACGGCGAAGAGAGCAAAATGCAGCCGGTAACGATGAAACGATTTATTGGGCGAGTTGTGCCCAGTAAAAGAAGTGGCACTCAAGGTGCAGAGAAAGTGGCAAGCACAGACGTCGGTCGTCGGGAATCTGCTCATCGGCGAAATGCGTCAGCTTTATAAGCACCTTATCAAAATTTTTCGCGATATTGCAGGCGCTCTCGTTAGATCTACAATGAACTCGCTTTCTCGTGGCCTGCGCGTAATCTTAACAGAACAGCCTGACACAATTGCGAACTTTCTAAACATTGCGGCGTGGCCTGCGACGAATGATTGTAACACGTTTTGTGGATGAAACTCGATCACATAAAAAAATAAAGAAATAAGCGCGCGTAGCAATAGGTTCTCATAAACTGCGACTTAGAAGATGCCGATATAGTACTGAAATTTTGACCAACAACATACATAACGAAGACAGTCGCTACGCTACTTTACGAAATGGATCTCTCGGTTTGCAAAATCTTAGTATGGACCAAACTAATCACCGAAGATTTATCCCAATAATTTCACTAATCACGCCCATGCCGGACTGCCAACAGCACCTCGTGGTACAACCTCTCATAGCGCCCCATGTTTCTATTTTGCAGTGGCACCACGGAGCGCCGGGGAGGCTGCCCTCCGTGAACATTTCGGTAATTACTTCTAATTAACTCGTGCTCGTTGCTTGCGTTAACATTAGCGAATGCCCCTTGTGTTTTCTGACTCTTTTATTTCCACAAACAAAAGCTTTTAGATGAATTGTTAGCTTTATAATTTCGTGACACATTGCTCATAAAAAAATCGCCGACGTTATGAACAGTAAGATTGTTACGACAATGTGGTTTCCTTTAGTTGGCATAATTTTCCATCTCAGTTTAAATGGGAATGCTTTACTCAGGGGGTTAAAGTGAAGGTATGCTGCTGAGTACGTTGATGTGAATGTTATGCGCTTCGGTAAACTGCAGAAGATGTCACAATGATTCTGCAGTATACTCCTTCCCTGAGCGTTCCCCTGTACCTATAGTCTGATGTGACTTAAAACAAGAGAACAGTCGACCGAAGATGACCGAAGCGCGGGAGTTGATTACCACCGCGCCGAAGTAAAAAGTCCCGCTTATGTGCCCGGTGATGTTCCCCAGCGGAGGTTTCGCTGACCATCCGGCTTTGGACGCCAGTCTAGAGCCCGCACTCGACATTTAAGGCATGCGTGCATCCGCGTTTAAGGCTGAAATGCCATTGCCTTCTAAAGTTGTGGCCTCCTAAACATGTCTGAATGCCATCAGAGATGCTCAGATACTGTGCAGTCGCAACAACACTGCAACTTCGTATCATGACATGTTTGTGATCAACTGAGCAGTGAGCTCTAGCGTATCGTGTAATCAATGCTAGCGTCGTTACTTATGACCAGTCTTTGCTTCACTTCATAACGCCCACAAAGAATAATAAAAAACGAACGCCCTACGGGCGCGCAGCGCCGTAAGACGACGTGAGCTCAAACTCTGGTGACGGTGAAAGCGCTTATCTTGAATGGGCGACCCTGACGAGGTAAAGAATGAAAGGACGTAGGTGCTTCAGTATTTGTTGGGTGTCACGCTCCAGGCACGTGGAGCTCCAGGCTACAGGCAATGAAACTGCACGCGACACACCCCCACCTACCAAGCACCCACTGTCCCCTCAGAAAAAAAAGGAGATTCTCGCTACGGTAGCTAAAACGTCACTGTCGTAAGCAGCCCGAATAGCTGTGGCGTTGCCAGAACCATCTGGAGAGCAGCGCGACAGCAAAACGAGGAGGTAAGGAACAATAGCCCCAGTCGGGTGGTACTCGTGGTATTGTGTGCGCCTCACAAACTTGTATGTGTAGACGTAGACAACACTCCTTTCATTGGTGCGACGTCACAACGGGTTCCCCATGGGAATCATACTACAGGCAATGTCACGAGGTGTTAGCAAGTCCAATTAACACTCGCGCTTACATTGATACCAAACAAAAATATCTTACGGCAACTTTAGCCGCCAATAATAGGTCACGAGTGCCCAGGTAGACAGGACACAATTATATCGAGGTTTCAGTTTTGGTGTCAGGTGCCCTTGAAGAGTTCTGGGGAGTTCACCGCCGACATAACGCAAGGCTGAGTACACCGCAGCGCACCGAGTACACCGCAGTGCAGACCAACAAAATGGCGTTTATTTGCACGTTTTAGATATCAAGCCCGCCGGCCGAAATATGAAAATCATAGCATGCCTTTACAAAACTAGATTTAGACAGTCTATAGACTGTCTAAACTCATTTTTAGACAGTCTATAGAGTGTCTGCATACATTTTTGTAAGGGTGTGTAATGGAGATGAGGGAGATGAGTAATGGGTTGCGCTCTCTAGCACTCTCTAGCGCCTTCTAGTGGATTGTCCTCCCGCTCGCGCTGTGAGTCCGTGTTTTGCTTTGACTGTCGCGATTGTGGATCGTCGCCGAGTGCCTTCAAATAAACACCTTAACACATGCCATTGTTTTGACAATGCTCGTCCAGTAGCGGAATTTGTACAACCAATAGCATGTCACTCTAACTCAACCAATGCAACACGATGCGGAATCGGTGATGTTCGACTTACCATTGGAAGGTCTCCGTAGGTATGAATTCGCGGAGTGGCCCCTACGGAGCTCCTATTCACGCGCGCGGAAGTGGACTATTTGATACAAGCTCCAAGGACCAAAAAAGAAAACGCAGTTCCTCATGGCCGGGCGTATAGTTCGCCGTCATGTGGTGCCACCGTGAGAACACAGCGCCAACACGAGCGTGGTGGTGACTACGCCAACCTTAAATCTTTGCTCAAGTCCCCGGGGACGCCTGTCTATTGGACAGTGGGGTGCCATGCGATGAAAACAAGTCCTCAGGGGATGCGCGAAACCCTGCAGGAACACGCGATATAGATTTATTTGGGGTCAGCGTTCAAATGTTTTACCAGCTATAGCCGAATTCATAGTTAATAATGTTACTGCTCGCATACTACATAACAACTGTAAGTACATCACCTTGTTGCGCCCCGTAGCAAATAGAAGTTGGATGCTCATACATGTTGCTGTTAGGGCGTTGTTGGTACAATATTTCAGTATTTTCCAACAAAGGGTGGTAGAGAAAACGAAAGGAACCAGCAGCATTGATCTGTCCTCTGGTTTCTTTTATACTTGTGTCGTTCTGCGTTATGTGTTGCCTGTATCCAAACAAGACTGCAGTTCACGGGGAGATGGAGGCTTTATTGAATGAGTGATTGTAATACTGGCAAGATCCCGTAGCCGACGTTTTTTCAACTTCGGATCCACAGCCACATTCCCTGTTCAGCGATTTCTCATGCCATCAAGTCGCCGATATGGTGCTTCACTCAATATTTCAATATGTCTAAATTGCATAAGCTTCGAAATGGGTTACAAAAACGAGTGCTGTCCCGCAATTTTTGCAGGAGATGTGGCCCCCAGGATTGCGCTGGTGGATTGCTATGTTCAAGAGAAGGCGTGTTTCGTGAAGGGTGAAGGACCGTTCACTTTCTGTCTGTGGCACATGACCCCCAGCCGCAGTGGAGACTTGGCAGCTATGCGCTCCTAATTGTGTCACTTCGACTACTGTGTTTAGCTCAGAAGCGACGCACAGTCAGCGGAATGAAACATGTGGTGATGGTTATAGTCATTTAAACTCTCTTGGGCACAAACTGCAGCTAGGTATGTATTGAAAATATTTGTTACCAAGCAACACCTTCGATAGAATTTGGAAACGGACGAGTTGGACGCAGCATGGACGGCATAACATGTCGCTCTAATAACAGGTTGGCAGGACAGGTACAGCAATTGAATAACCGTTTGAAGATAAGTGTCATATAAATGCGGCGGTTTTTCAGAGTGATCAGCGAATTACGGGGACCATTACGGGGACCATAGACTTGCCGAGCGCACTGCTCTAATCCAGCAGGTGGTGTGTCTCACTCAGCCAGGCTAGGCGCCCACCTGAAAATTTGTAGTGTTAAGTGCGCCAACTAGAAAGATGCCGCAAGCATTATTATGGTATATGCATAGCGCCCGCCTAATAAAAGGTTAGTTGACTCTTAAAGTGAAACCTTTCAGTGCTCAGCTCTTAGGCGCCTGTTCCGGTGTTGAGCGGCGTCGCCGTTGGCGTATTCGTCGGCCTAACCGATGGAACGAACGAGGACTGAAGAGAGCGAATGCGGAGTGTGTTGATATTACGAGCCTCTGGCCTACAACCTCGCTTTTATCCTCCGTCACGCGCGCTGTACACTAGGTCGGAGCTCGTGCGCATGCTGCGCTGGCACGTGCACTGCGGCTGGCTTTGCTTGTCGCGACGGAGCTTTCGGAGTTTCGCTGGGTTCCCGACGCCTGCAATGCAAAGAGGGGTACGCGTAACACTCGAGCGCTAGCAGTTTCTGTGGCAATATGTAACGAATGTTACATTGCTACAACTGCGGATAGCCCAAACTTCAAACACAGTTGGCGTTGCCCCAACACAAAGCTGCACTCAGAATTCGCGTCAGCCACTATCGTAATCATGGGTGAAATTTGTTGCTGGTCAAGCTCAGCCCGACTCGCTATTAAAACGTCTGAGTGGTCGAAAATTATATCGAAATGAAATATTGAAAAGCGTCGGATCCATGATTACGCCCCTGTTAAAAGTTTACTTTAGTAAAGAAGTCAAATAAATTTGGGTTGTGCAAGAACAGCCATGTGTTTTTCTGGTTTACCTAACCTGGTCGCCTGACCACTGTGGAAACCCAAATTTAGATGCCTGGTATTGTACGAACAATAAGAGCTTTGCAGACAAGCTCTAATTATGCTAACAAAGGTAAGTGTTCTTTGAGAGGAAACCTCCCCAGAGAGAGAGAGAGAGAGAAATAGATGAAAAGGAAGAGGCAGGGAGGTTAACCTGGTGCGAGCGACCGGTTTGCTACCCTGCACAGGGGTGGGGATATAGGGGTCGGAAAGAGGACAGAGAGAGAGGGAGATATAATAAAATCAAAACAAAACATGCACACATGCACACACATGCAGGACAAACCTCCCCAGAAAATCAACATGACCGACGTTCTGACGTCTTAGCACCAATTAGATACTACAATGCTTCCCTGCTTCAGCTTGCCGCGAAAACATGCTGTTGTGAAGAGCGAGCGCATTGCACTCTGTGGAGAAGTGGCAGGTCGTCGGAGGGAGGTATGGTATCCCGGAAAACTTTTGTTGTGTGTAGGCTTACAGGAGCTCCAGAAAGGAGAATTAGAGCACATTTGAGCCACATAGAGCGGAGCATCACAACTGTCGTTCATGAAATGAAATAACTGTTTAGTGTCAAGGTGACGCTTGGTTATGTAATGTAATTTGGTGTTGTGGATAGTCAGGAATGGGACAGCCTTGCACGGCGTGGCTGATGTCACTTGTGGCGAATAAATTCGGACATATCCCGAGAGTGACGCATAACCAGGCGTCGAATCCTGAAGACTGTCGTGTGTGCTGTCGCAGCAGCGCAAGTTTCAAAAACATTGACTGAAGTTGACGCAGGGCTACGGTCGTCACAGAAACGAGGTGGGAATACCGGCATCTTTATATTTAGTGAAGCCTAGTTTCAGTGTCTGGAATACGTGAACATGTCATCAGTAATAAAGATAGTTGAGTTGGCAGCCTGTATACTGTGAAACATCAGGACGAAATGAGCTGGTGAAACGCGGTATATGGAAGAAGTGGACCACACCATAATATCTCGCAGCTGATTTGCTAAGTCATGACCGGACTAGAGAGGCGCGCCGGCATTCCTTCTAGAAGAAACACCCGCGCGCCTCTCCAGCCCGGTCATTGCTAAGCAAGGTGCCTACATGTCCCTGGTAGCAACTACACGCGACACAGTGGTGACAAAATGGGAGCATGTAAGCTGTGTCCATCATCGGAGGTGACGAGCTGCTCATTCAACATGTCCATGTGTTGGTTAATATGACGTGCCAGTGAATTTGGCTGGGAAAAGAAGAAGGGTAGCATGACTGCACTCCAAGGCATAAATACCAGCTAAGACAAATACCAGTAAAAAAAAAACTCACAGGAACAGTTGGCTTAGGAGCCAGTTAGAAATTAATGAAGAGGCATTGAAAAACAGCTGCTGTCTTTGGTCAAATGTTCTCAGCATCGCGAAACCGACTTAACTTTGCTGGAGAACTAATGAACGGCGCACTGCTACCTAATAAAACGATTCCTACATTTACTTCGAAGCGTGTAGTTTGTATATGAAATTGTGTTCTAGAAACACCAAAAATGATCACGACAATGGCAGATTATGTAACACATACGAGCTTAAATACCTTTTTATAGTATTACTTCATCGAACAATAGTATAACAACTCTCCCTATTGTTCTGTGACTTTAGCCATTGTTAGCTAAGTGATGCTGCATCCCATCTCCTATGATGCCTAGCTCTACATTCTGGTCCCCAGGCTGCATCACCTGTAGAATACGTCATTACAGCGGCGGTAAAAATCGCAACGCAGCGAAGGATAAAAGCTGAACTTCGCAAATTTAAGCAGACACACAGACACATCCTCACTACTGAAGATAGACCATCTAAACAAGGCTAGGCTAATTCAGCTACATGATGAGTTTAATATGATAATTGCTGTGGTTTGGTGCGCCAATACCACTATAACATTATGAGGTACGCCGTACAGGAGGTCTCCGGAATAATTTCGATATCCTGGGTTCAATAACTTGCATCTAAGTCTAGCCACATGGGCGTACTTTACATTTTGCTGCTATGAAAAGGAGGCTGCCGTGGCCAGAATCGAGTCTGTGCCATGGGGCTTAGCAGTGCGACAGCCCGCATGCTAATTTACCGCACCGGGTTATTGAGGAGTTAGAAGGCATTGACTGGGATATCACTGGATTTAGGAAGATAGAAGTACATACGCTTACACTGTGCTGAGTAATGGACACGTGATCTGTCACAGAGGACTTCCCGAGAAGCGAGTACACGGCGTGTGGTTTTTATTCCACAAATATATTGCGGGACAGTGTAAAAGGACTATCACAGCATAAATCAAAACGTCCCAACTATCGTGTTAAAATTAAACAGGACATATAAAATGAAAGTAATACTTTATGTGCAGCCATGAGGACGAGAAAGCAGAGCAAATATATAAGGCTGTGCAATCAGCAATGCGAAAGGTGAGAATCCTGTTTGTTATACTCATAGGAGACTTCAGAGGAAAAGTCAGCAAAAAATGAAAGGGGACGAAGCGATCAGTAACTATGGTATCGGGACGGGAAACAACATAAGAGAGATGCCAGTGGAATTCACTAATTCCGGATGATTTTCCTAACGAAGAAACAAATGACAAAAAAATGTGCGGGCATCCATTAAACTGCAGGACATAGTATTAGGCAAAATAAAAAGACAGCCGTCATAGGCTAGTGAGGCCGACGATCACTGTCAACCTAAAGAAAACAATAAAACAAAATTAGTCGATAAGAAACAAGCAAACATGCATGTGTCCAGGGGTGAATCAAATCAATTCAGGATTGTACTTGAGAACAAGTAAATTAACACCATCTTCCCAAAGGGAACCCTGATGGGATGCGAAGCAGCAGCGTTGCGCACTAGTGGCGTCACGGGTTGAACGGCGCTAACGCAGGTGCTGCGGTGAGCGCTGGAAGATTCGTTTGAAGCGATGGCTGGCGTAGGTCTTGTCGTTTCTTCAGAGTGGACACGGGCGCTGAACCGAAGCTGGCGCGCGTTTCGCCTTGACTACCACGGCCCTGTGATCGGTGAAGTGCACGCTGAGAGGTTCTTGCAGACATTCGACGTCGAAGTTGAAGCGAGAGAGAGGTTACACGTATAGAAATCTCTCAACGCGTACGTTAAGCGCGCGTCAGGTTTATTGCGCGTGAACCAACGAGTCGGCGGTGTAGCGAGCGGCGGTCGCGGTAGCGGAGCAAGCGGCGGTAGCGGCAGGTGTGGCGGGCGAACGGACGAGGCGGCAGCTGCGGGCGCTGCGGCGACCGCGCGGCAGGCGAGGGAGAGAGTGACGTGAGCGCGCACTACAAGCGGAGCGTGACGTCAACGCGCAGCTGCGGCGTGACCTACTTGGCACCGCTCCAACACCTGCGGCTAGGGGAGCGCGTTGCGGCGCGTTCGTACGGACGCACGGAGGGACAGCGTTACACAGGCTAGTCAAAGAGCTGCTTCGCATCTAAAAATGCCTTAGAACAAGAGGAGGAATACTAAGACGATATGGACCAAACCATAACAAAAAATTCAACGAACCTGACCGCATCCAATATGCATCGTGTGTATCCTAGTTGCTTTGCTATCATGATTTCTTGCCACAACTAGCTTTTCTTCGGCGAGTTGGTACTTACTGAAGGAGATGATATCGGGGCAAAACTCGCTTACAAAGAGAGTAACAGGACGACTTTCCTACTTCTTCCCGCATCTTAGTGTTTCTTTTCATGTTTTGCTCTACAGTATCATGTCCTTCTTTCGCTTTAAGACGGTATATTTGAAATAGAAGACAACTGAAATGAACATATAGGACACCGACATATTCCTTGAAGAAGAAGTGATCCGAAACGGCGCGGAATAAAACAAGCTAAGAAGAAGAGCTGAAGCTCTTTTTGAAGGCGTTCAATAGATGCGAAGACCAAGAAAACGCCGTCGGGAGTACAGATTGGTGCGCCTTTTGCATGAAAGGGCCACTCGCTCAGGGAGTCGAATAATCGCCATTACGTCCATGCAACAAAGGATAGCACCGACGGAGGCACAATGACGGTGTTATATTCGATGGAAAATATTGCTATATCGTCATTCGCTGCGCTTTGCGCTTCTTTTACGGGCTCATTGAAGGCGAAATGACATGTTTCAATCTATAAGGGCGAAATCCAAATTTTGCTTCTGAATACCGACAATAGTGGGCTATATAAGGTTTAGCCGCAATATATATTGGAGGTATGTTGGGGACATGAGCACAATGGCAAAAAACTGTTGGAGCAGTCCCGGTCATATTGTCAGTAGCAAAGGACTGCGTTTTATTCAGTTTCAGTTAAAGTGAACTTGGCTCTTTAGGAAAAAAAAAAGTCACAGTTTCGCCGCAAGGGCGAAGCAATGAATGCGATAGCAAGAAACTAATGCTATATGAAGTGAGGCTCGCCAATGGATACTCTAAGTTTGAACAGCGCTCCTGTTGCAAAGGTGGCCGAAGCAGCGAAAGAAACTAGCGTGCTTCAAGTGTCGAGCTGTGACACTTGATAGTTCGCGCTCTTCTTCTGTTTGTTCGTTTAGCGGCGTCCCTTGAGCTCGAGTGGCTTTCGTACGCTGCGTAACATGAGCGCGGACATCACGGTGAAAGCGTGAAACATCCCTCTTGCCCTCAGCACAAGAAAACCGCGCGAGCAGACAGCGGAAGGGCAAGGTTCTCCCTGCGCAAGTATAAGAAGAAGCGAGCGCGCGAGCTGATGACTTTTAAATGCGCCTGTCGTGCTCCTAACGCCATCTCGCTGGTAATGAAGAAACCCTTATAAGCGCAGCCGTCTCTGAGTCCGTCCAGCGGTAAAGGGTGTGTATATAACGCTCGCCGTTACGTGCGTGGAGGATCTGCGTTTCGTGGCGTAGTGGCTAGCGCCACTCGCTGCGGAGGAAGAGGTCCCTGGTTCGATTCCGCGCCTCGGAAGCATTTTTCTGAATTATTTTTCTTTGGGGCTTTTATATATATATATACATACTTATACATATACGGTGCATGACGGCGACGGCAAAATTCCGCCGAGAGTGTCCATGTAATTGCTATCGCAATAAAAAAAATCACAGCATATCCACCGAGTGGATGATGATGAGTGGGCGAAGCTGCGGAGGTTC
The DNA here is from genome assembly GCF_013339695.2 of Rhipicephalus sanguineus. Classification (NCBI taxonomy): domain Eukaryota; kingdom Metazoa; phylum Arthropoda; class Arachnida; order Ixodida; family Ixodidae; genus Rhipicephalus; species Rhipicephalus sanguineus. The sequence continues at coordinate 95,721,204 of NC_051181.1, forward strand.
ATCGGTAAACCGTGAATCTTCCGTGAATTCTGCCCAGTACATCATCACCGACGTGAGATCGGGCGCGTTTATACTAAAGGTTCGATGAGTTATGATGACTTACAGCTCACTTTAATTTTACACGTACGCTGTGAATTTTCATTGTTTAGAAAACCATTGCTTTAGAAAACATCTGGCGTCTTTCGTTAAGCAGCTGGCGTCTTTTCGTTTTGCTTTAGAAACATCTGGCGTTCTTTCGTTTTGCTTTTACAAAACATCTGGCGTCTTTCGTTGGTTTATTTCATCAATCAACGGCGTTTTGAACAAAATTTTTATTGTTTAATCACGCACAGGAGAAATCTCACCAGGCACTACCTTGGAAGTAAACAATAGCTGCTAATGGGAATGAGACACAGAAGATGTCGGCTTTTAGCTAACACTTACACTTCTACTTCTACTAACGTTTCCTACTGGAACATGCCAATGGCTGCTAATGGGGAATGAGAGACAGAAGAATTCGGCTTTTAGTTAACGCGCACGCTGCGAATTTTTTATTGTTCAACAACGCACAGGAAAAATCTCCCACCGGCACCACCTTGGAGGTCAAAGCGTAAGACTGGTTACGCACTACGACTACTACGACTACGACTACGAGGGACGAACGGGTGCCGCCTTAAGGAGCTTCGCCCCTAAAAATCACAGCATATCCACGGAGTGAATGATGATGAGTGGGCGACTGCAACTCCGTGCACAGCAGCCTGGGTTGTTGAGCAAAAGAGCAGTCCCCTTGCCTGGGTAAGGCAACGACTTTTCTCGTTGGCGTGGCGCCTCGAGAAATGCCGCGTCGGTTTGGCGCTTCGCGCTGAACGGTGGCACCCTTGTACGGGTAGGGCCGTTCGCTCAAAACAAGAAAACACCTCGCCCTGGGACCCGGGGCGGGGGGCTTGCCGGGGCGGACGTACTGGATGATGAGGGGTCGATGAGTATGTGAACTCTGGGACTAGATGCCTTCGGGTGTCGACTCCCCTTCCCTTTTGACAACGGCAAGCTGCGGAGGTTCATCGGTAAACCGTGAATCTTCCGTGAATTCTGCCCAGTACATCATCACCGACGTGAGATCGGGCGCGTTTATACTAAAGGTTCGATGAGTTATGACGACTTGCAGCTCACTTTAATTTTACATGTACGCTGTGAATTTTCATTGTTTAGAAAACCATTGCTTTAGAAAACATCTGGCGTCTTTCGTTAAGCAGCTGGCGTCTTTTCGTTTTGCTTTAGAAACATCTGGCGTTCTTTCATTTTGCTTTTACAAAACATCTGGCGTCTTTCGTTGGTTCATTTCATCAATCAACGGTGTTTTGAACAAAATTTTTATTGTTTAATCACGCACAGGAGAAATCTCACCAGGCACTACCTTGGAGGTAAACAATGGCTGCTAATGGGAATGCGAGACAGAAGAAGTCGGCTTTTACCTAACACTTACACTTCTACTTCTACTAACGTTTCCTACTGGAACATGCCAATGGCTGCTAATGGGGAATGAGAGACAGAAGAATTCGGCTTTTAGTTAACGCGCACGCTGCGAATTTTTTATTGTTCAACAACGCACAGGAAAAATCTCCCACCGGCACCACCTTGGAGGTCAAAGCGTAAGACTGGTTACGCACTACGACTACGACTACGAGGGACGAACGGGTGCCGCCTTAAGGAGCTTCGCCCCTAAAAAGCCTCATATACGAGTAGGATAAAAAATTTGGCAGATCCCACGTGCCATGGGAATAGATGTTATGCGAAGCATGCGCAGGAAGGTGACAGTGTCGCAATTTTCACATTGAGCGAAACGTTACGGAATGACGCTAGAGAATTCTGTAAACGATATAGGCACACACACACACACACATTTTGAAGAGTCGCACATGTGTTATATAACCAGTTGTTTACATTTGCTTAACGATGCCAACAGCAACATAGGTGTTACCAACACCAGACGCAGTAAGCTATGTGGTGCTTATATTCTTAAATACTGGGTAGCGTGAATTCGAATAGGGCAATGAAGGAACAGAGATGCGCGGGACAGGCGCTCCTCGCAAGCCAGCTTTATTCAGAAACGTTTCCCTAGGTATACACATCCGAGTGGCACGCGCAGGCGCACTCAAGTACGTTTCAGTCACAGTTGCAGTTGTTCATTTGCGTAACAGTTGTTACGCTTAACTTATCCGTTACGACGGAAAATGCACGCACGTTTATCGAAACCGTGTGGATGCGTGGAAGGGGTCCTTGGCAGTTCTTGAATAAGGTAATCATCACCGTGATCAATGAGCACCAGCAGCTGGAAAGGACTTGTTATCGGATCCGTTCGTGATCGCGGCTGCCAACGGTATAAGTGTAATGAAGTGCGAGTTAGAGTAGAGGTGGTGGAAACCGCCGATGGCTTTTACGAAGAAATTATCTATGATGCCTCCTCTCCTGGACATGGCACCGAGGCCTTGTGATGCCCTGTCTATATCCAAGCCGTCTTTCATGCCGTGTAAAACCAGGCGTTGTTGGGTTTTGATAAATGAATGATGTAGTCACCGGTAATCAAGAGGGACATGGTCCTTTCGGCAGAGTTATTGTAGGAACCATCGGCCTCGGTTTTTGCGTAGTCCACGTGGTCGACGTTGCGGACCACGTTTACGAGTGGATGGTAGCCCACCGCCTTCCAGGGGTGCTCTGTCTTCAGTTCCCTTACTTTCCTTGCGTCCGCCGTTGTGGTGTAGTGGCTACGGTGCTCAGCTGCTGACCTTAAAGTCGAGAGTTCGATCCCGGCCGCGGCGGTCGCATTTCGATGGAGGGAAAATGCTAAAGGCCCGTGTACTGTGCCATGTCAGTTGACGTTAAAGAACACCAGATAGTGAAAATTCCCCTTCACTACGGCGTCATTCATAATCATACCGTGGTTTTGTGACTTAAAACCTCAACAATTACTATTACTATCGCTTTCCTTCCGCGTCACTGTGTATGTTCGCGGTTACTGCGTTGATTGAGACTTTATTATCACCTGTGGCACATACCCGCATAACATGAACTCTGGTATGCGGGTATGTGCCACACGTGACAGAGGGAAAGGGATTCATGACGTACGCGACAGGTATTTTGCGTTATTCATGCCATCACCAGTGAATCGTGTTCGCTATACACTCATCCTATGCTCTGCAAATTTTGGTATAATACAACCTATGGAGACGACCGGGAGAGCGCCCAGACGTAGGCGGCTAGATAGATAGATAGATAGATAGATAGATGGATACGTACATAAAAACGCCCGAAGTGCCTGAGGTTCGCTAAGAATTCCTTCGCATATAATAGGTATGATCGATAGTTGGGTTAGTAACCTTCCTCCTCGTCATTTTGAACTGCGCTTACATTGTGACCGTTAGCAAGGCGACTCGCTTTTTTTATCTCTCTGAAAGATAAGTCATTCCATGAGACCAAGCTATATCTCTGAGTCCTTTGTTATGCCTGCTCATATATCCTGTCGACTGAAGCACATCAAAGCAGATAAACACTAACTGCACCCATGTTGGAGGAATAGTGTGACGCTGTTGAACACAAAAAGCAAGCATGTCTTTACACCAACTATATTCAACATGAGAATTAGCAATGCGTAGACTTATGAAGCCGATTTCGATAATCAAGACGAGATCAGCGATATAGAAAGATGCTTGAGGGAACTTTAAAAGGCTCGTATCTTCAAGGAACATTTTAAACAAACTTATTCTGGTTTCTCAGAATGAAGGTAATAAGCAATTTCTTCGTACATTTTCTAACTCTGCTATCCCTCTTTTGCATTCCACTAGCCCTGCTAATAAACATTACAAGCAGGCTATTATCGCATCGTTTAGCTGAACTCTACTTCTGCAAGAGGTGCTTTGGGCTAAGATGGGCGAGACAGCCAACGCAAGGATCGAGTATCTCTATGAGGTCACACATGGTTCAAATTACAACTGTGCTGATAATGGAGGATATACATTTTTACGTGTTTGTAGTGCTGAAGAAAGCAGAACGCAGTCAGTAAAGGCGAATTTGTGACCAGCAAAGCAAGCGAATCACACTGGAAAACGACAGCCGCGAGTACATTCATTGGGTGTCGGCAAAACCGATCTGCGGCGAAATGCGTCAGGCTTGATACATGCTTCACAGCGCATTCTAGTATTATCCTTGAAGATCTCGAAGGTACTCAAACATGCGTGTCGGGCATGAAATGTTTGTAGAACAGTTGGCGTCATACGCGAAGTAATGTGCAAGTTGAAGGGCGGCCTGGGCCGAGCAATAAAGCGCGTCACAAGAAGTGGAAATGGCGGTCACCGTGAATTATAAGAGAGCAAGTATTAAGTAGTAAGTAGTAATTAAAAGTAACTAAAGCAACCGTCCCAAAAAGGTTGGGCAGCGCCTGGGGGTGTGTATAGTTTTTTCGGCACCACATAAGTATTCTCAGGTGGCAAATTTGACATGTGCTGCAAGACACAAGAAAGACTCTGCAAGTTTAAGCACAAAACTCAGTTTGTGAACTGTGCCAGTAGCATTGTCTATAAGATCCTATTTTATGTGGCGCTTGTTATATATATCAAAAAGGGAGATGTCTAAATGACAGATTGCGTGAGCTTGTGTGCAACGTACGTAATGGCAATTATACGTAGTATGCGCGTGTCCTTGTCTTCCGAAGTCCCTGTTTATGTGACGCTTACGTTTAAATATCAGTTACGTTTAAGTGTCATAAGGCAAGTATGCTTGTCAATATTTTACAGCTTGCACGCCTATCAGCAGTGGTGCTTTTCTGTTGCGATTGTAGTAATGACAATACATATTACATTGAAATTTTCGCATGTTTATTAGCGCATGAATTTTGAGGAACGGTGCTTTTTTTAAAAACAAATTATACAACGCTTATGGTATCAGATTTTATGTAGAGCTAAGAAGCGCGATGAACACGCGCTGCTGCACTTGTGTCTGGTACCCTCCATTGAGCAAGGGAGGAGCGACATCACCATGCTGTCCAAAGTATGGCACGAAAAAAAATGCTTAAAGGGCTTCCATCTTGCTAGCGAACACGCGCAAAGGACACGCGGCAGAGAAAGAGACAGGACAACCGCTAGACGCTAATATGCTGAACGATCTCTGTCATCCTCTGTGCGTGTTCGCTAGCAACATGGAAGCATACATCAATACCAACTAGCCCAGCTTAATGCACTAGCGCTTAAAGAACCCCTCACCCACCTCTGAAAATATAAAAAAAAACGAGCGCAATATTCTCCTGGCGTTTATCGTCTTTCTGGCGCACTTCATGACGCAGAACAGGATTTCCGTGGTGTGTATATAGTACGTACTCGCGATTGGTCCATATACGCGAAATATCAGATGTGAATCGTCTCCTGCACAGCTTTGCCATGCAGCCGCCCATCCGTTGTTCCTTGCCTCGCATGAACATCGTGCGCGATTAACTGATTCATTTCATTTTCTGTGTTTGCGAGTGCGCAAATGGAGATAACAGCGTGTCGCCGACAAGCGCGAAATCTTGATAGGGTCAACGCTTAGTGCTGGCATGGTACACGTGCTTTTAAGAAATAAGTGGTGAGGGGGAGATATGGTCTGTTGGAAGGGTAGCGAAGGCGAGGAGGAAAGCATTCCCTCGTCTTTGAACGCTAGGCGGGGAGGGGCCCTTTAATACGCACAAGAGCCCCGCTGCCTAAATAAAAAGACTCTAAAGCCACTCTTATTACACGTTAGAACGGCTGCCACCTGTCAGTCTTCCACGTTTCTAATTAAGCTAAGCTGGACAATAGGCCTGGTAAATTAACTAGACAGCGTCATCGGGGACTGCAACAAGAAAGCCATTTTACGTTTTGTCATAGAATTTATTGTAGAAACGTATTTGAGCCGAACACACATGCGTTTAATTAAAAAGAATAACTACGTGGGTCTGAGCACGAGGATGAAGGTTGTGCAATTCTTCTTATTTTGCATTGTAGAAGTTATGGGAGGGAAGCATTGAAAAAAACGCAAGCCTGTTTACTTTTTTTGTAACATCAATTGTTTGGGCCAAATCATTTGAACTGTAAGTGCGCGCGTTTCGACAAGGAGCAAAAAAACACTACGTCGGTCGCGGCACGTGGACGAAGGTTATGCACTTCATTTTATGTTTTAGTCTAAAAGACGGTTCGTAACCTAATGTTCAGCCACTCTTCCATCTGAGCAGTCCGTTTTAGCACTGGCAGTTTTTCAACAAGGTTTTCCAGATGTTTACGGCATTTTTGTAGAATATTTCTTGCTTACCTGGGCAGAAGGACCGTTTGGGACATAGGCCATAGAATTTTACTTCGACCAGCAGCCAATACAAGCCTAGCGCTACCCTGGGATAAACTTATATATTTCATTTTGCTCGCACCAGTGTAGCACTACTTGTCTAGTAGCGTAAGCTGCAACATTACTTTCCTCTCTCTTATTAATTCTTTTTAACCTTAAGCAACCTTCACTGCAAGTATAATTTTTTTTGTAAGTACCTAAGAGGGCAATAGTGCCCCTCTGTTGAGACCTGGCCGAAAACTTCACCCTATCTATTGAGTTAAGATGAAATTCCCAGATGGATATTTGATACCTGAGACGGATACAACATATTAAGCACAGCAAATACTCACCAGTAAAAACATAGATGACCTGCCATACGATGTGTAACTGAATAGACTTTATGCGAAATTTGCTGCCATCTAGCAGGTGCCGTGTGTATTTCCGCCGTGTTGAAGGCTAAGCGCGCTCCGCGTGTGCACACACGGAACGTACGCATTACGTATCAGCGTGTGGCGGCTGATAGGAACGGCAATGCCGACATATTTTCGGCAATGGCTCAACGGCAGTGCCTCAACGCAAGACGATGAACTAGCGACATGTACGTTCTCATCAACGGCCACAACATCACTGCTCTCGTCGACACTGGAGCCGACTACTCTGTCATCAGTGGACCGTTCACCACGAAGTTGAAGAAGGTCAAGACCACCTAGGATGGCCCCGAAATGCGGACTGCCGGAAGCCATCTAATAACGCCGTCTTGAGTCTGCGCAGCACTAATCGCCATGGATAATCAGAGTTATTTTGTGAGCTTCGTAATCCTGCAGCTCTGCTTCAGGTCAGTCATACCTGGCATGGACTTCATGGACTTCTTAAAGTATCACGACTGGGATCAAGTCACCATTCCGCCTCGCTCCAGCGCCATAATTTTCGCGGCACCGAAAAACCTGAATGCCTTGAAGCCGTCATCGAGAGCGATGAGGGCTTGATGCTGGACCGTGACATTTGTGTCGCAAGAGGGATTGCTCGGTTGCATGAAAGAAAATAGGCGTGATGCTGATGAACTTCAGCCACGAATTCAGCCTCCTGTGCAGATGCACGATGATTGTTGCATACATAGAGGAAATCTTGGCCATCAACGGAGCTTAGCCGTTTTCACATTCTGATGAAGCTACGGCGAAGACTCCAATACCAGAACCATCCTTTGACGTCATCCTGTCTTCCCGCTTTTCAACAGCAACAGCTCCGGTGCCTTCTGCAGTAATACAAGGACTCTTTCTGGTCGTCTTCAAGGGTTCGACAAACACATCTTGCTAAGCACCGCGTCATAACGGAAGTAAATGCTCAGCCACTCCGTCACAGTCCCTACCGTGTTTCGATGCGAGAAGGCGAAGCTATAAAACGGCTAGTCGACGAAATGCTGCAGGATCACACCATACAACCACCGAAGAGTCCCTGGTCATTACCAGTAGCCTTGGTGAAGAAGAAGGGTGGAACTTTACGTTTCTGTGTCGGTTGCCGTCACCTTAACAAGATCGCGAAAAATGACGTATATCCCTTTCCACGGGTAGACGACGCCTTGGATGGAATTTGTAACGCAAAGGGCTTTTCTTCAATGGTCCTCAAGACGCGCTATTGGCAAATTGAAGTCGACGGAGAGAGACCGTGATTAGGCAGGCTTTATAGCTAACATCGGACGGCTTCTCTGAGTTGAAGGTCATATGATTTGGTCTTTGCTCCGCGCCTGCGACGTTCCAGCGCGTTATGGACAAGGTCACTGCCTGGATTAAAGTAACCGACTTGTCTTGTCTACATTCATAGCGTCGTCGACTTAACTTCCAACTTTGAGGAACACCGGTGCTTCAGTCAATCAGGTCCTCTGGCCAAACACACAAACTGGAAAAGTGCCGATTCACGTACGAAAGGCTTCTCTTCCCTAGGACACGTCATCAGCAACTCTGGAGTCCGCCCTGGAGCACGAAGAACCTTTGGGAAGCCGCCTCGCAAAGTTCACGAAGCCAACAACCACATCCACTCTAGAGTCTGATTCGTTATGCGACGGAATTTTCGGCTTCGACAGTATGCTTTCCGAATTGTGTCTTTTAGACAAAAAGACCCCCTGTTCCAAGATACCCTTGTAGATCCTGACTTGTCCTTGCCATACTGATCTTTCTAGAACAGTTCCTTAAAACGAACACTAAAAAAGGTATTTCAGTTTGCTCCATTTACGTAAAAGATTTACATTACTCCATGACCCAGAAACCCATTTTGTCGCTGGTTGAAGAATGTATAAACCATTCAGCGCGATATCCCAACTTTGTCCTTGTGTCTGTTTCTGAAACGTCTTTAAAACGATTAGGATAACAATAAAAAGGGGGCAGCCGAACGGAAAAAAAAGCAAAAGAACAGCATGCAGTTGTGCCTTATTACATAAGGTCGCTCAGAACCTTAACAATGCGGCTACGAGGTAGAATGTGCCTCCCGCAGAAGTGGCCGCGCAGAACAGGTAGCATTCGCATTAGCAATGGCGAACACAACCCGCACTACATCGATTTACATCGATTTACATCGATTCCCGAATCGCGGCCCAGGTGCTATCGCGTGCCGCGTTGACTGACACGAAGCACTTAATTTGGTTCCCTGGCCATATGGGTTCTGACACCCACCCCCTCGTCCCAAACGCCAACGAGCTTGCCGACTCCCAAGCGCGAGATCTTACTCGCAGCGTCAGGAGAGAGGGCGGCCCACGGCCCAAGGGCGATAAATGGCTCCGGAACCAACTCCACACCTCTAATAAAATCTGTCATCACTACCGTCTCGAGCGGCGACAGTTTTCGTTACCTCACCCTTGGCTAAAACGACCACAAGCGCTATTCTTCCGTCTCCTGCAGACAGGAGCATATCTCTCACCGGCATATTATACAAGATTAATAGGCGAACTAAGGCCGGGATGGCCCCGATGCGGCATACCACGATGTAATTTAAAACACGTGCTGTGGCAATGGCCCGACTTGAGCGCGGGCGACGGGTCTCCAAACACAGAAAAGGAATGGGACACACTCCTCACAAGTTCCCACAAGGACGACCAAATTCGGGCCGTTCAGAGGGCTCACGACCTGGCCGTGGAGTTTCAACTCCCGGTCCCGTCGCGGGCTCGGCCCGCAGACTAGGCCCCCTAGGGGCCATCGCCTCCTCAGGACCAAATAAAGTTATTCAGTCAGTGCTGGAAGTCCGTGCTCCGCCTTGACTGTCGCCATTGCGCTTCCTCCGAATGCCGTCTCCGAAACATCTCTACAATGTTCTTACTTTCTTAGTGACATAGTTTAGCCGCGAAAGAGCACATACACAGAGCAAAGAAACACACAACGACGGGACGGGTGGCACTTCCAACCATTTCAGTTGGAAGTGCGGCCCATCCTGTCGTTGTGTGTTTCTTTGCTCTGTGTATGTGCTCTTTCGCGGTTAAAATATGTCACTAAGCAACTACCAACTTGGCCAACAAACAGTCCGGTTAAAACATATGTTCTTACTTTCAGTCCGACGGGTTTTGTCCGTCTCCAGTTTAGCTCTACCCGAAGAAATTTCGCAAATGTGCCACTAAGTTCCTTGCGCAAATCCCTTGGGCATTTTGTTTTGCTTTGGCATCACAGAGTGTATGCCAGGACCATAATGTACCCTTGCTACTTTCATCCGTCCAGGGATATGTGAGAATTCACCGTATCTCGTACCGGCGTAATGTACCGACCGCCAAGCCTGATGGCCTCCTCAAAACTTTGGATGTACCTCTACTGCATTCTGAAGTAAATACCTTGTCGTCGGGTTCTCGACGCCATTTTTTGAAAGAAAAAGAATAATTGTCCCCCGTGAATGTTTAACCAGATGTGAAGGAATGAGTTCCTTCGTGAACTACTTCAGAACTACTTCAGTTTTCTTCTCTTTGCTGACATTTGCACATATAGTTTCCTTCTGCACGTGAATTAACAAGCACGGTTGCTTTAGAGATGGGAGAACTGTCAGAAAATTGTGCGACAAGTTCACCTATAGGTCGTTCGATCAAACACGTGAGCACGTATCATCGAACACACATGACCACGCACAGCGTAGTGCGCGGCTGTGCGCTCTCATTATTCCGCGATTTTCAGTCATTAACCTGGAAATGTTCATTGTATCACAATCGTTACACTGAATATAATGCCGCAAAAAGGTATTAAAGCCTGGAAAGCTTCATGAAAAACTAATGTTACCTTCTCAATACGTCACATTGATGTTCCAATGATATTTACACATTTCATCAAGGTATTCACTGAATAAATTGATTCCTGTACTATTTTTGTTGTACTTTAAATAGCATATCAGATGTTTTTCCTCAAATTCACTCTTCACGAACAGAAAAATGGTCAGCATTTTGTTAAGAACTTTCTCCAGGGAGAACATTTTCAGGGCACTACGTGGTTAGTAACAGACAACGTTGTTTACTACGCCCTCTCTGGATCGCGCCAATACCCTTTGTGGGTGAGCCCATCAGGAAGAGCACATCATCATAATCATAAATACTTCACTTGTTAACTTCTTCCGAATATCGTGCCTCTTGAAACATACCCTACACAAGCCAGAATGATCGCACGTCAATGTAGAGACACGCAGAGAAATGAAATTTTTGCAATCCGTATTTGTAATGTTCAGCAGCGCAAAAATATGTCTGTTGTGAATTTTTTCTAGGAGTGGCGAAGTGCCTATGAAAAATGGTGTTTATTTTTGCCCATATTACTCTTCATGTTCACTGTGCATCCATGTTTACTAACACCAGGAACTCAATGTAGAGCACAGTATGTGTAGGCGACACAGCGAACACTGTCTTCTGTGCAAGCCTTAGGAGTCCTCGCTTGCTCGAGCTTCAGACCTGCCGAGGATTGCTTCAGTGGCGAGGAATCCCGCACAATCAGCCATGCCCAAAGAGGCTGCATGGCAGTAAAGAAAATGTTATCACGTGATGGGACACTGTCATGCTGGATGCGGTCGTTAATTTTACTCTGCATTCAGCTCGTTCGCCGAGTGTAGGCAATCTATGGATAGTTTGTTACTTACGAAATCTATTTTCACTATATCTTCAATGGAAAATTCAACAGAGAGAAATTCAACAAATTCAATGGTAAGAACACTTTTAAGGCTTATATTGAGACCTCTCATTACGTTAAAACAAATTACGCGATTATTTTTCCTTGCTTCTCTTGTTACACGAGTGGTGCATTGATACAGAGCCACTTTATTCTTACATCTCGTGCAATTTAAAAGTACCTATTTTTGATCAGCTGCTAACCCTATTTTCCTGCTTTAGCAGTAGCTCACATCGTAAAGTAGTGTAATGTGACCTACTCCAAGAGAAGGCAAAGCGCGAGGTGGAGGCAGAAAGTCAGGCAACTAAGATAACAAAGAACGGGTAAGGGATACTATCAGTTTCCGTTCCTTTCAACGCAGTAGCGCCCCGTCGGTGGCCAAGTCGAAAGTCGAATATGTCGGCTATTGCTTGCGATCCACTTCAGGTATATCTAGCATACTGAAGCCATGACATCACTCGAAACATGCGTGGTAACAACCTTATGTTAAAAGGTTTGCGGCAGATGAATACTGTCTATTGCAATTGCAATACACGGCGTGATGCGTTTCTCGACAAGCAACGAATTAATAGGCATACGTGTTTACCAAGTAGTTAGTCTTCTGAAAGTTTATTATTCCAGATCTCAGATGAAATATTGCCATTAAACAATCCTGAAGCACTTTTCCAAGCAATGATCGAATGACCTGAGCATCAGAGCTTATTGCCTCACCAACAGACTGCCGCTGAAAATTCTCGAATTTGTCAAGAACGAGCGCAGTGCAGCGATTTGTCGCACACCTAAGGCACATTATTCTCTCGTCCGGACGAGCCCACGGGAAGCTACACGGGGAGGGATGACTCGGAGGAAAGAAGCTACGTCCACGCACGCCATGAAACGCGATCGCTCTGTCCCATTGTGGTTCCTGTGCGCGCTAGTGTTGCTACCATGTACTTTTATCACGCTATAGAGCACGGCGTGGCACGTGGCGACGTCCCGCGGAAAGAAACGCATCTGATCCACACGTCACCCTTATTTATGGAACTCAGCCAATAGCAGCAACCTGCCGTTTGACAACGTACAGCTGGCTCCAAACCCCCCGATGTAGGCGAGGATGGGACCTCTGTATGAAGATAGGACACTTGTGAAAGTGGCGACTTCGCGCTCCACATATTAGCTCAACAAAAGTTAGCTGAACTGTTCACAGGAGTGTTTGCAGTTTGTATAATACGGTTCTTCACCAAGCTCGAGGGGTGGTTCAGGACCTCAGAAATACGTCGCCGAGAACCATGAGTGACACACAGCTTAAAGTTCAACTCAAGAACGTTTACTGTGCTATCGTACTTGGTGTGAGTGACAGCGGACTCACACTCACATGATTTACTGAAAAACCAAAAAGACGCGTACCTTCAAGGAAAAAAGTAAGGACAGGACAGAAAGGGCGTCACTCGCAACTATTTAGTGAATTTAGTGAATTTAGTTTCATCGATTCATTTTTCGATTAGTTAATCTTGTTATCGCGGGTTTTTTGACGAGCTTGTGAGGCGATGTGCGCGCGCACGATTGCTGTGGTTATATATGATGCTGATGTTCTGGGAATAAAGTTAGTTGCGAGTGACGCCCTTTCTGTCCTGTCCTTACTTTTTTCCTTGAAGGTACGCGTCTTTTTGGTTTTTCAGTAAGCATGTACCAACTAGCCCAACAAAAAGTTCTATTAAGTCACATGATTTAGCTGATATAGAGCTGAATATCATATATATACACATATTTGTAGTAAACGCATTTCAATGTGGTCTCTAAGTCGGGGCATAGAGGAAGTCAGCAACCCTTACCGATTACGACAGCGACGATAACCAGTATCTTCATTCCAAGGAAATACTTCATGTTGGCTTGACCTGCAAAGAAAAAACTTTGATCAGAAAGCGGCAATCTTTTCCGCTTTCGTCAGCTCACTCTACGTCCTAATACGTTCTGAAACATTAACTCTTTGTCGTATCCTAGAATAAGGAGGTTATTTAGCCACTCGACTCAGCAGACACTCAACTTTATTAGAGAAAATCCGCGAAGTTTGGCTGTGCAGCAACGTGCAACCATTGTCCACCAAGCCGCACGCACCCTACACGGTTCCTGCGTAATACAAGATCCATGTTTGCGACAAGGTTGGAATCGCAAACACACCTCAGTATAGGAATAGCATATTTGCTTATTTATTTATGTATTTATTTTTTGAAAATAAAAAGACCCGGTACGCAGGTTTTTACAAAGGGTGGGTAAAAATAGTGAATCCACGGGGACATTAAAGTGCACAGTGTTAATATGAAGGTCAATATTCGAGGGATGGTTCTACAAGGCAAAGGATGTTTCGACAAAGTCACCGCCCAAGCTCTCCGTGCAGGTGGTTAACCAGCAAACTCTAAGAGAACGACACCGGTATCTACCACTGGCCTAATCCCGACGGTTCATAAAGTCTTTCTCAATTATTAGTTACGTTTGTCCAGAATTGGTACTTGCCGACCTTGCCTTCTTTAGTCTTAGAGGGCCAGTCGTCAGTAGTGGGATTTACCCGATGTTTCTTTCACATATGTTTTTGCCCGCGGTGAGTTGTGGGGCTGGCTCACTTTCAATCAATCAATCAATCAATCAAATTTTATTAGTCTTGTCAAAAATATAGTACATTGCAGGTAAATATGCAGGAGGAGGTCCCAAGGTTACACACCGCAGGCGGGACCTCCTTTCGGTGGCAAATGCGCGCAAGGAGCCCTTGTGTACGTTTCATGGACGACTTTGTAGATGCGAAGCATCTTCTAGCGGAGCTGAAAACGGTGGTGGTGTGTGGCGTTACCACCGTTACTGCGCATGCGCAAACCCTGTCCACATACCCCCATCTCCACAACCTCCTCCCTCTCTCCACTTTCCCTCTCCCCCTCTCAACTTCCTCTTCCCCTCCCCCTCTACCGCTGTCCACTCCCACTTCCCCTCTGAAACGCGGGCTCAACATGCCGAAACGCTGCTTCGCATCGCCCCTCTCCTGCGCAACGCCGCGATGAGCGCCAGCGTATGCGCGTCCCCTCCCCCTCTCCTCTCCTACATTGCTCCGCTCGCGCGCCTGATGACAGCGCTCCCCGCTCGCTCTGCGAGAATTAAGGGCAAGGCTAGAGGGAAGACAAGACGCGCGTAGCGTTCCTCTTCGCGTTCCACGACGCGAGGTCGGTAGCATGCCCAACGAAAGCCAACGGAACACGATCGTGCAAGTGCTCCGGCTTCGCATGGCCTCATGGTCCCATTTAGCAGGAGATTTTTCTTGCCCCTAGCAATACATAGCTTCGCTGTAAAAACAACTGAAGATGTGGGCCTGAACTGGCATCTTTAACATAGCTGATATGTTCAGATACAGAATGAGCTTGACTGAAATGATTATAGTGGAGAAAAACTTGATCATGTTGTGAATTTTTGCGATACAATAAACGCATTGCAATTCACTGGCCAATTTCTGGCGAAGACTCTGGCGAAGAGATTCTGGCGTAGAGAACCATTAACTTAGATACACAATTAACGTAGGAGAGATCAGAATGTATATATGCAACGACGCGGTTGAGAATCGATGCAATGAGAGCGGTGAGATCGCGCTCAGGAGAACTTGAAACTTTCTATTTTAGATCAGATTACTTTTTTTTGTGAACTAGTACTTTTTTCCGAAGAAGAGGAATTGGATAAATTCGGCTTTAGATAAGCTAATACACGGTCAGAAAGATCTGAAGCCGGCTTTCTATCCTAGAATACAGCAAGAATAAATAACTTTAAAGAAATACATGCTGAAGCATTTTTCCTGAAAAGGCGCGTGTCAAAACTTAGTTGCATTGAAATCGCCCGGCAGTCTCGTTAAGCACGCATAAAGAGTGTTATCGCGAGGTGTGACACGCAAGCGCACGTTGCATTTGAATTGCATTTCAGGTTTTGCACCACTACAGGAGGCGATAGTACAACGGCCTGTCTGAACTAAGCACAATTAGAAAGGTAAACTGGCGCTGTTCCAAACTTTTTAGTCTTCGCAATTTTTGTTACTTCTACTTAACGAGTGATTCTTCACTAAGGTAATTTTGCACTTGTGGCAGGCAGAGTTCCTTAACAGCTGTCTACTCAAGGTGAAAGCACATGAATAAAATAAATTATTCAATGTTATACCAGCAAAGAACGCTCTTTTTGAAAGAACACCGAAGAGGGGATATTTGTTCGACCCCACCTGATGGTAGGCGAATAGATTCAGTATGACTGTTCGTGAATATGGCTGTCTAACTCACTCGCGTACCACCCAGCATCTGCCGATCTTCTTCTTCTTCCACTTAATCTGTCCGTAACAAAATCTCGCAGGGTCCAGGGTTACACATTCACTTAAGACATGTTTTTAAACATGGCGAAAGCCATGTTTTTTTTTTCATCTCAGTCGATGTATACGGATCGTGCCCTGCCACCCTCCGAAAGTTCTGTTCATCTAGCGTGGATTTGCATTGCCTCCAAGATCGCGGGTACCTCACCTGGTTTTGCACTGCCTCCGTGAACTGCCCACTTTTGAGCAAGCTACGATGTAATGTCCTGATGGCATCATGTGACGTGCTACGTGACGCCAAATGGCAGAAAAAGAGTGTTCTACACTAGCCAACATGGCTGCGATCGGCGCTGACTAACACTCCTACGTTTGAATGCGCATATTAAACCTATAAAGTGGACGGGGGTGACCGCCGCTTCAACTCAATGGTAGAGCATCGGACGCGTTATTCGAAGGTCGCAGGTTTGGTCCCTGCCGGCGGCAAGTTATTTTTTCGTCCACTTTAATTCTTCACATTTATATCCAAATTATTACAAATAACACCCCCTATACTTTCCTTGGAATAATGGTCTGTGCGTTCTCATTAATATTGTGTCTAGCAAAAAAAACGAGCCCTTAAAAAGTCATATTTGCTTGATTCAAGATATGATATTTGACGTAGCGGAGTGCACCTTGTTTGACCACTTAGGGTTCTGTCGCCTCTACCGAAATCGCACAGTAGACAGGCCTCCAGCAATTGGCTTCTATCAGAGTGCGATTGCCGCAGCCGTGATCGAACCTGCGTCTTTCTTGTCTGCCGCCAAGCGCCACAGCCACCGTACAATAGCGGCGGCAAAGCTGCGAGAGTATACCTAGTACAAGCACAAAAATAAGAAAAACAACTTCAAAATAAAGCAGTAAACAAGTTAAACAGAAATCTGTTTCGTATAGTCAATTTACTCGGATTTTCCAATGCCTCAAAGAAAATGGTATTGGCGGTAATGTCGACTAGCAACAGTTAGCCATTGAGTTAAGATAAACTTCTAGCAAAGAGTATTGTTACAGACTATTAGAAGGCCTTTCGTCATGCGAGCCCTGTAAATCTGTGAACAAATAACATCCAAGGCCGGATACACATTTATAGCGCTATAGCTCACCTTTTGCCGCTTTTAGAAATGTTCAAAGAGTGTTAGGTGAATAGGGGCGGGAGTTCTGAGGATAGGAGTTGAACCGTTGCATCCTTTTTATAGCTCTCTGGCGTGTTCTGATGGAAGAAACAATTAGGCTACGGGAAAGTACACATCAGCTTGAAAAATTGGCATTGTGGAAGACGAATTTCTGAACGTAATTACGATCGCTGGTACACACGTGGGTGACCTGTTATTTTTCTCTGCAGGAAAGATGTGTCAGCTGTTCTAAAAATAATTGGCCCCGGAAAAATTCTAAAAGGTGATCGACGTGGCCGCCTTTTTTTAAAGTGAAGAGGACGAGAGCTTGTCCGCCTTGATTCCTGCGTTTTACAAAGTTCTCATCCTGCTGGCAGCAATTATCCAATAAAAAAAATGCGGCATTGCATTCAAACATGTCTTAGATGGCAAATTATTCTGATGGACAATGCCGGTGCTCAAATAAGCTCAAACACAGAACACCCTTCAGAGCTCATGACACAAAGCATGAAAGTTGCTTTAAAGGAAATTTTAAAGGCATCGCCTCCGAAAAATCCTGTGATTGAACACCGGCAACATTCTATCAGAACGAAGAACTTGTTTATAGATTCGCCTACAGTCATTCAACGTGGGACCAGCATTAAAGTTGTATGAGCAGGGTCATGTTGTAACACGTGCCATTCCCGGACACGTAAATGCAACGCGTATGCAAGATACAAAGTATCTGTTGGGAAACAGGAGATTGTACTCCGACCCTTGGGTTCGAGAGAGTAATAGTGACTATGCTGCGGTAAGAGCAGGCTCATTCAGTTATTGCTAACACGCGATTGACTCCACACACTTTACGAAAAAACAGACATTTGACTGTTTTGGTCTGTTAATGTAGCTGTCAATGATGTAACTCTCTTTAAATAGACATTTTAAATAGATGTTGAAAAGTCGCGAGACGTAAATCTCTTCAAAAAAAGAGTTAAGGTGTCTCTATAAGGAGAGTTGTATATGCGACAGTCATTTTTGTCTAGTCAGGCATTTCATTTCTACTTTATGCAACTTAGTAGAAGCTGGCATACGCATGCGCTACTGCTACTATCGTCATGCGAGGTCTCGAGCATGAGATTCGCTTATTTATTCTTGTGCATGTGCAGCACAACCTATTCATCGAATTTCAGCGTGGATTTACACTTTCGACAATGTAAAGAAAGAGTAGATGCTGATACTCGAATTACCGGCACTTTATCCTCCATTAATATCTGCTAAACACAACGAACTGCCTCCTTACGTAGAAGCGGCCACCGCTAAAGAAATCTGTATATACCACATCTGTACAGCAATAACTAAACAGCCCCGTGTTGTATACGAAAGGAACACTAATCTGCCTTTTGCCTATTAATAGGTCATTCTTTATCTGCACGGGGTGGCTATCTTACCTAGTTTCTGCAGCCGCAGTAACAACAATAACGCGATACGTACTTCTCAATTTTTTTACCCTATTACATAAGCAATAGATGTAAGGAATACATACGACGCCAAAGTGTTTCCCTATGCAGAGGATTATTTAATTTTGCGTCGGTATGATGGAATTGGTTCCTTGGTTACCTGAGTGAAGTGAGAATTTGAATTACACGGAGGAGCGCAACACATACGTGTCTACATGCGATATTGACGGTCATGCGTTAATATCCAGGCAGCAATGAAATGTGGCAATGCTGTATGACGAGTCATTTTAGTAAACGATCAGACTGCCATATCACAGTAGGTTGATCGTCGAAAAGCCGACGGCCTAGAAAGCATCACTTGTTCGTAAACGCCGTGTACAAATGCGCATGAGACAAGCGCATCTTCGAGGTCGGCATTTCTGCACACTAGATGGGTTTTTCGCTTATTTTGCCTGTTTCACAGCGGCGGTCTCGACCTGGCAGGCTTGATACATTCGGGTACTACGGCAGAGCTCATATACAAACATCTGGCTTACAAACGATCGCTTGCTACATGACGCCACCTAGAAAAAATACTGATCTAGCTTTAATGCATTGCAACGCCTAGCTTTGGCCAACACTCCTAAGGTCGCACAAACAGAATTAACCAATAAATTTGTCGAGGGAACGGCCGCAGTGGTAGGTAAGTTAATAAAACATCGCACTCCTAATGCAAAGGTTCTGTGCGTGGCCCGCAGTTTTGTCACATTGTCCTGCTTAATTACTTTTCCTTTTGCCCCATTATTACGACGCTTCCATAAAAAACGACAAATAACGCCCCAAATGCTGTCTTGCCTTCGTTATGTGTTGGCTTAATAAAGTTGCGCAAAATGAAAAACAGATCCCCAGGACAATTTCCTTTCATTCATTTAACGACATGTATTTCGCGTTTTTCGTACATGCTCGTTACGCCATGCGCGGTCGCACATGTAATTACACAGTTAATGAAATGACCACAATGGCATCACGACTACGGAGGCCGGTCACGTAGAGAGATACATGCGGCTTAATGCTATTCGTGCGCTAAAAATACTTCACGTTGGATAAAAAGTACGCTGTAACAAATACGCAGAATATCATGTTGCTGCTAAGTATGGTATTTCTTGAAGCTACTGACGGAGAGGCGCTCGCGCAGTCAAATCTTTGAGTTTGGTGGCGAACTTTCATCCTTTTAAAAATCAAGCTTCTTGAGCACTCAGCAAAGCGATAACGAGACAATACGGTTCTTCGTCTTTATTTTGGGGTATCAAGCTCTAGTAACCATGTTGAAGATGTCATTTATTTAGGAAGCAACTATTGCGAATTAGTTCTCATGATTGAAAAAATCTGCAAGATCTCTCGCACTGTGGGAATCGATGTAATACGAAGCAGTCAGCAAAGAGCTGCATACATCGCACTGTTTGACTTGGAGGAAGATGATGTCATCCATGCCATGGCGTGTAGTTCACTATCGCATGTTTACCATGCACGCATGCATGTACAAAATGATGTATACTATGCAATTCAAATATATATTCAGGTATATACAACACATGACGTACCATTTATGTTCGTCACGCACTCATGTCATGCCATACCAATTTAGATATATATCCATTTAAGAAAACAGCTGGAAGCACACCGAGAGAGTGTCATGTAAGTCACGCCACCAATATTATGTATATCATGATTTTATTGTATGGATCCATCATTTATGTTCGCCGTGCACTCACGTCCCGCCATAGCAATTTGGTACATATCCAGCAAATCAGCAAATAAAATGGCCGTGGGCGCACCATTAGGGTGGTATGTAAATCATGCCGTACATGGCATGCATGTAATCATTTTTATGTTAAAACGTGTCATTTATGGCCGTCATAAAGCCATGCCGCGCAGCACCAATTTCGCTATATATCAAGCTAGCAAAACAGCCGCGAGCGCACCATGAGCGTGGCATGTAAGTCATGCCGTACATGACATGGATTTCGGATATGGCGTAGAGCCGCTGTACAAAAACTCGATTCCGTCTATATATTTCAGAAAGCCTTTTATTTACACTGACTGAGGCATGAAGATCCTGCTATAGCGCTTTCAGACGTTTCTTCTTCCTCTTCTGTTGGTCCGCATGCGCTTGTGATGAAATCGACATTTCCGGCCGCGCAGTGATGCTAATCACGGATTTCTAGGCGGTAGAACTTTTGGAGCGGCCTTGTTACGTCATCGCCTCCTTGTTGTTCCACAGTGCAAGATCGTACGCTACCCCCCGAATTTCTCGACTGAATGATCTCTGCGAGATTCCGTAGTTGTCGATGTTGCCTTTTCCTATCATGATAAGCCTAATACTGTTCAAACTGATCCTTCATTTTGTGAAGCTTCTTCACATGGCGTGTAGATCGAGAACCTCATTTACCGACAGCTCGTGGAAGCAGGCAAATAGGTCAACAGGCCTCTCATCCGCTGTTGCGGCTCTCCCGCCTCCAGGTGCTTTTTGCTAAAACTGTCCAGCAATGTCTTCATGTCTTGGTGCGGGTCTTGGTAAGGGAGTTCTGCCGTCTTGGCACCAATGCCCACCGTATTAGTGAAGTATGCTTCTTTGTCGAACTGTATGCGGGTTCTCTTGTTTTATTTGTTGTCGTTCTCTTTTTGTGGTTTGCTTATTTCTATGTAAACCTGAAACTCTGATGTAATGTGGTACTTTTTGTTTTTACTTCCTAATTTCCCGAAGTTTGAAGCTGAAATGTCAAATTGTATTTCATATTTATGCTCTGGGGATATCTGATGTCAAGTGAAAAAGGGGTAGGAGCCTCGTCAAGCTGCTAACATAGCAGCTTTTTGCTCTTATCCTTGCGTTTTCTTTCCGCAATTCTGTGAAGAAAATGCTCAATAAAACTGAACTGAACTGAACTAAGAGATACCCTCGCAGCTTCTAAATCAACACTTGGTCTTGCATTCGCAATTACTAGTATGTTCCTACTGCCTCGGCCGACTCTGGTAAACGGCTCTCCAGGCTAGCCAATGGCGCATCCTAACCAATCGTCTGCTGATCCACACGTGTCTCCATATGTCTTGCCTGCTTCTTTGCTTGTACCAATTCAGCATCTTGCTACTCTTCAACCAACTTCTGTTTTATCGTGGGCACCAGGGGCGGTGTTGGTCGTACCCTCTCTTCTGATGCAAGCAGCCGCTACCGCACCTCGTTCAATTCCTTAGTAAATTTCTGTACTTTTGTCTCACACTGCTTCACCAACTCTGCGTGATCGGCTTTCCTCAATACTTCTGCAAGTTTATATTCCAGTTTCTCAAGATGTCGTCACTCCTCGTAAAGCAGGCGTTGAAGTTGGTGCAGCTTGGTCGCAATGTCACTGTGTTCCCGTTCACAATCTATTTTATCCTCGCGCAACTTCGATCACAACTCGGCTATCTTGGCTTCCATTGATGTTGCCTGCTCCATGTTACAATGAACTGCAAGTTGACGTGGTGCAACCTTCTTCTGCTAGATGGGCCGCTTGCGGTTAACGTGCAATGCAGTCTCTGTGTAGGTATTCTCTTCCAAGAGGTAGAGGGCGTCTGAAACAGGGAAGCCACATCATGGTCTTCAGGGTTTCCAGTCAGTGTGGGACAGCCGAGTGAGCTTGTATCTTCTCGACCTTCAACTGCGAGTGACGTACTTGGTTGCGACTTTGTTGCACTTTTCCTTTAGTTGCGTATTTATTTGGACTTCTTGCACGGTCTCTATGACGCCTTGATGCGAGCTTGAATAATCCTCTGTAAATCGCACATACTTGAGGCATGGCGATCTTTGCACTGCGAGCAAGAGATCCTTCGCTTGCTCTCGCGCGCGCTGTGTCCTTTTGTTGCACATGTTAATCATTCTTCATGACTGGACGACGCTTGCCTCTTCTCCGTCGTGGACACATTGGTTGGACACGCTTCTGGTGAAGGCGGCCTTGATGCGCAGAACACGCAAATCTCTCTGAGATATTTAGTCACAAGAACAGTTTGTTAGGAGAACAGATGAAGTGGGCTGATCTCAAGTGCAACTTAGGGCTAGCTGGTTCGGCGGATACTGACCGCCGCTGCCTCGTCCGCTGCTATCCTGGTTATGAAACTTCTCCAGGCTCTCCAGTTCGGCCGAAACAAGCCTTCAGTAAACCGTTTAGCCTCAAACAATCAGCAGTGCTGTCCACGGTGTTTTTCCCATCTTGTGTGGCATAGCTACGGTGATAGAGAGTAGGACGTCTCGGGGTAATGCCCTAAGTATTGTCACAGGGTCGTGACGTCGACGAATGCAGCAGTCGGCGCGTCCGAGATGAAACTCTTTATTTGGCCGAACTTGTGGCCGGGAAACGGAAAGTCCAACAACAGCAATAGACACTGTACACTGATAGTGTCGAACAGAGCGTCAGCCGTCGACAAAGCTGCTCATCGATGGGACGCGCTGTCTTTTATACATCACACATAGAACTTTACATGTCTTATTACTGCTGGTCGTGCAAGCTCTGGAATAATTTAGACAATTCGCGTCCTGCGCGCAATTTTAACAACGCAGTCTACAACAATCTCGAAGCTTCTCGAACACTGCGGCGCGGTCAGCATCGAGTGTTGCTAACCGTCCTTGCGGGTAGAACCCGAATACACCAAAATAAAACAAGGAGCTGCCGCGGCAATGTCCCCCTCTGAAGAAGCATCGTCCCGATGCGTAAAAAAGAACATGGAAGTAAAAAAAGAAGAACATGGAAGTAAAAAAACAACAATGAAGCAAGCAAAATCACATTCCTCATGGTTCCTCAACGCGCACAAAATGACTTGAGGCTCACGACGTGAAAGACTTCGGGTCGTGCGCTGCGCCGCTGAGAGCTTGTGATGCCGTCCGGAACAACATAGTAGTCGAGTCCACCGAGACGTCGTAGCACCTTGTATGGCCCAAAGTATCGCCGAAGAAAAAGCCTTTTCCGGAGTCAACGTCGGCGTATCGGCGTCCTCCAGACCCAAACACGGTTGACGGGCTGGTATTCCACGAAGCGTCGTCGAAGATTGTAACGGTGGCTGTTGGTCACCTGCTGATTCTTGTTGCGTTTGCGGGCGAGCTGTCGGGCTTCTTCGGCGCGCTGAAGGTAATCAGTGACGCCGAGGTTTTCTTCGTCAGGGACGTTGGGTAACATGGCGTCTAGTGTCGTTGCCGGGTTCCTTCCGTAGACTAACTTGTACGGTGTCATCTGTGTCGTTTCTGCGCCTTCGCAAACAACCGTGTTTGCGGTCACGTACGCAAGGATGGCATCCTAGGTCTTGCGTTCGACGTCGATGTAGTACATAACCAGCATGTCGTCTATGGTCTCATTTATACGCTCGGTGAGGCCACTGGTGTGTGGCTGGTAGGCGGTGGTCCGGCGGTGGCTTGTCTGGCTGTATCTCAGAATCGGCTGAGTTAGGTCTGCAGTAAAGGCAGTACATCTGTCCGTGATGAGGACCTCTGGGGCGCCATGACGTCGGATGATGTCCTCAACGAAGAATTTGGCTACCTCGGCGGCCCTGCCTTTGGGCAGGGCCCGTGTTTCGGCGTAGCGGGTCAGGTAGTCGGTAGCTACGACGATCCACTTATTACCGCAAGTCGACGTTGGGAACGGCCCCAGGAGGCCGATCCCGGTCTGCTGGAACGGCCGCCGAGATGGATCGATCGGCTGAAGAAAGCCTGATGGTCTTACTGGCGGTGTCTTCAGTCGCTGACAGTCTCTGCATGACCTTAGGTAGCTGGTGACGTCGGCGGCAAGGCGCGGCCAGTAGTAATTTGCCTGTATTCTTGCCGGCTTTCGGGAAACACCGAGGTGTCCTGCTCTCGGATCGTCGTGCAAGGCCTTGATTCAGAGGTCTTGCTTGAGAGGTCTTGATTGCTTGAAGTACAGCTTCAAGGCGCCGGAAGCTGTTCGTCGATGTTTGAGGCAAACACAACGATGTCGTCCAAGTATACAAGGAACGTCTGCCACTTCAATCCAGCCAGCGCGGTGTCCATAATGCGCTGGAACGTCGCAGGTGCCGAGCAAAGAAGAAAGGGCATTACCTTGAACTCGAAGAGGCCGTCTGGTGTTATAAAGGCAGCTTTCTCTCCGTCTCTCTCGTCGACTTCGATTTGCCAGTAGCCGTTCTTGAGGTCCATCGACGAAACGTACCTCACGTTGTATAGTCGATCCAGGGTATCGTCTAGCCGTGGGAGAGGGCAGACGTTCTTCTTCGTGACTTTGTCCAGGCGGCGATAATCGAAGCAGAAACGTAGGGCTCCGTCATCTTCACTAACACCACGGGTGACGCCCACGGACTCTACGAAGGCTGGATGATGTCTTCGTGTAGCATTTCGTCGACTTCTTTCTTTATGGCCTCGCGCTCTCGCGTCGAAACTCTACGGACTCTCTCGGAGTGGCCTGGCACTTTCCGCTGTTATAATGCGGTGTTTTGCGACTGGGGTCTGCCGAATTCTTGACGACGACGAAAAGCAGTCCTCGTATTGCAGGAGCAGGTTTCTCAGCTGTTCTTGTTTATGCTTCGGAAGGCTCGGGTGACGTCGAAAGCTGGTTAAGGAGCTCGGTTCATCCGATTAGAATCGTTTGGATCTGTGAGGGCGAAAGCACTGCTGGCTTGCACAATTTCTTCGATGTAGGCAACCGCCGTGCCTTTGTTCACGTGATTGTACTCGTCGCAGAAGTTCGTGAGCACCACTGTTGCTTTCCCTCCACGCAGCTCGTCTATTCCTCTTGAGACACAAATCTCGCTGTTAATCAACTGGTGCAGGTCGCCTTGAACGACGCCTTCCAGGTCTGCTGATTTCTGAGTGCCGACGGAAATGATGACGCTGGAGCGAAGGGGAATCGTGAACTGGTCTTCCAGCACATTCAAGACGTGCTCTCCTGGCAGAGTGTGCGGCGGTAGGCTTTTTCTATGAATAGTGTTATCGGCGTGGATCTGAGGTCGATGACTGCACCACGAAGGCCTACGAAGTCTATACCAAGGATGACATCTCTGGAACAACGCTGCAGGACTACGAAGTTGGCGGGATAAATCTGTTTGCTAATGGTGAGTCTCGCTGTGCAGATTCGCTCCGGCGTTACTAGGTGACCTCGAGCTGTCCGGATTTCGGGGCCTTCCCAGGCTGCCCTAACTTTCTTCAGCTTCGTGGCGAACAGTCTACTGATGACAAAATAGTCGGCTCCAGTGTCGACGAGAGCTGTGATGCTGTGGCCGTCGATAAGAACGTCAAGGCCACTAGTTAGTCGTCTTGCGTTGCGATTAGGACTTGGCGTCGAATCACGGCTTCGTCGGTTTGTTCCGCCGCTTCCGCGTTGGGTGGTCAGGTCTTCTTCGGACCACGAAGTTTCGTTGTGAGGGCACCGTCCTGGTTGCGTCGTGTTCCTAGGCTATCGTCGTGGCGCTGTCGTCGGCGACGGAGGATCTTCGGTAGTTCGTCGTACAGCAACCGCACCTCCATCGGTTGCTGCCCTTAGTGTTCCGGATGAGGGCTAAGTAACTGGCCTCGCGTTGGTCCAGTGTATGGTCGGCGTTGGGGGAGACGTAGCGGCCTGGCGACGGCATACGGAAAGTTGTCGGGGTTACCACTGCGCTCCTGTGAGGTAGTCGGCGATGTCGCGTGGTCGTTCACCCCGCCGTGGACGCGGCGCGTCAAAGGCAAACCAACGTAGTCCCTTCTGTCGGTACTGGCAGCGGCAGATGGTCTGCCCAGCTTCTCCGCAATGGTAGCAGAGTGGCTCTGGTCGGGGGCGCGCCAAACGTCGCTTTTCCTTGGGGCGTAGCGCTGGCCGACAGGCGGGCAGTAGGCGTCTGGTGGTGGTGGCGGTGTCTGGCGACGGAACGGCGGCGGTGCGACGTCTTCTCATTGGCGTGGAGGATGAACGTGACGGCGGGTTGCAGCAGCGTAGCTCGAGCTCAAGCTTGCGGCTGCGGCAGTGCCGGCTGAGGAACACCCAGTGATTGTTGGATTTCGTCGCGTACAACGTCAGCTATCGGCGAGAGCTTTCGCAGCTCCTCTCGCACGATGGATCGGATCGTTTTGCGCAAGTCGTCGAGCCGAGGGCATGAGCAGCGCTGTCTTGAAATGAACGGCGATTGTACTGCCGGGTGCGCATCTCCTGCGTCTTCTCGATGGTTGTTGCCTCCGAGATAATTCATGGATGTTCTTCGATGGGTTCTCATCAGTCCCGCCAACAACTGTTTCTTGACTCTTCGCATGTGGAAGCGATCTTGCTTCTCCTCGGGCATGCCAGGGTCAGCATGGCGGAACAGTCGGTTCATCTCTTCCGTACAGAGCACCACGTTTTCGTTTGCGAACAGGACACGGGTTTCCAGCAGAGCTTCGGTCCTCACCTTGCGGACGACGCTCGTGAATGTGGCAAGGAACCTGGTGCGAAAAATGTCCCAAGTTGTCTGGTTTTCCTCTTGGTTCTCGAACTAGGTCCGAGCGGAGTCTTCCAAGGCGAAGTAGACCTGCCGTAGCTTGTCCTCACTAGTCCAGGTATTGATGACGGCGACGCGGTTGTACGCTTCGAGCCAGCTTTCCGGGTCTTCAAATGACGATCCGCGGAAAGTTGGCGGCTCCCTGCGTTGTTTTAGTAAGACTGTCGCGGGCAATGGCACAGGTGCTGTCATCGTTGCCGCCGTCGTGGTAATGGCCTTTATCTTCCGGGTCTTATCTGGTAGAAGCCCGTACTCTGGCGCTAGACCTCATTGTCTGCGGCTGGCTCACTCGTCGGGGTTGGCGTCGACGTCTCATTTGCGACTTGGACTGGGTTCACGTCTTGATGGAGGCGTCCGGAACATGAAGGAAAAGCACCTCCACCAGATGTCACGGGGTCGTGACGTCGACGAAGGCAGCAGTCGGCGCGTCTGAGATGAAACTCTTCATTTCCGGGAGACGGAAAGTCAAACAACAGCAATACACACTGTACACTGATAGTGGCGAAGAGAGCGTAGGCCGTCGATAAAACTTCTCATGGCTGGGACGCGCTTTTTTTATACATCACGCATCGAACATTGCAGTCTTATCACCAGTGGTTGCGCAAGCTCTGGAATAATCTACACAATTCGCGTCCTGCACGCAACCTTAACAAAGTAATCTACAACAATCGCGAAGCTTCTCGAACACTGCGGTGCGATCAGCGTCGTGCGCTGCTAGCCATCCTTGCGGGTCAAACCCGAATACATCAAAATAAAACAAAAAAAAACGGGCGTGGCAGTATGATGTCGCAGAGCATCGACGACAACGAATACCGTTGCACGCCCAGTGACTCCAGCCCTCGGATGTTAACGAGCTGATAGTGGGAGTGATAGTGGTCGTAGAGTTGTGTAGCTCTTGTGTAGCTAGTGTAGCTAGCTCTTGTGTAGCTAGCTGATCGAACAGGAGTCAGCTAACGTAATCTTGAAAAGCATTCCTGCTCCTGGCCCGTGTTATCACCGAAGCGCTTCAGTGTCATGTATAAAGAGTCATTGTAACATGCTTCAGTCGCTAGGAAGAGAAGCCACCGCTAAAGAAGCGTCTCCTTGCAAAAAGAGTCGACAATAGTGCAATTTCTCCGTCGCGGTCAGACTGGCGTTGTGAACAATCTGCACAAATTCTTCCCAGAACTACGTCCACTTACACACATCTCCAATGAAGCGTGAGATCGCAAGTTCTGGTAGCTTGGTTCCCGTCCTGTCTGATAGTATGGCGATCGCATGGGGAGCCGACGTCGCTCCCTCATCTGCGTGTGTACTTGAAATGTGGTTCCGCCTGCTGAGGAGCTCAGCAAGGATTCGCGTCATGTTGTCTTCGTACTCTAGACTATGTCGTATTCAGTTTGGAAGTCCTCGTCCGTGAACAGACTCTCTAATTCGCTATTTATTTTGCTAAGCTCGTACGTTATTTGTTCTAAGGCTCTCGTAAATGGAATCGAGCTGCTCATGTGCTGCGGAGTCAATGCGAAGGAGGGCACTTGCCTCCTTTATGATGCGACTGTCGAACGATCGTCGTGAGCTCCGCTGCGCCTTGACCTTGCCTATTTCTTCCAGGCAACTCGTTGCCGTGTGTTGGTCCCTCGAGGGTCAATGGGCACCAAATGTTTTGTATATGGCATAGAACAACTGTAGAATCAATCGATATTGTCGATGTAGTTAAAATGCCTTTATTTCTACTGACCAGGGCCACGAAGACCCTGCTATCAGACCAGCTTCCCCGCTTCTTCTCGCGTGATTTCTGACGCTTTTTCTTGCTCTTCTGTTGGTCCGCCAGTGCTTGCGATGAAATGAACATGCATATCATAATTTGCATGTTGCGACCTGTCATTCATGTTCATCACATAGTCATATCACGGCATATTAATTTTGAATCACTGAAGGGAATTTTTGAGCGCTGGCTTTTTTGACACAACGTTAATGAAAATAACAGGGATAAGATGCCAAGTTGGCTTCATAATCTGTTGTTTTCATTAAAGCCTTATCAATTTTGCTATTTATCCAGTTCATGAAATGGCTGCGAGCGCACCATGAGCGTGGCATGTAAATAGTGGCGTACATGGTATACATGTCGTGGTTATTATGCTATTTGTGTCGTTTATATTCTTCACATAGTCACGCCGCACAATACGAATTCTTGTATAGATCAAGCTAGTGAAATGGCTGCAGGCGCACCATGAGCGTTGCGTGTAAATCACGCCGAGCAGGACATGCATTTCATGATCTTTATATTAGCAGCTGTCATTTATATTCGTCATACAGAAATGAGATAGATAGATAGATAGATAGATAGATAGATAGATAGATAGATAGATAGATAGATAGATAGATAGATAGATAGATAGATAGATAGATAGATAGATAGATAGATAGATAGATAGATAGATACGCTCAAAGTCGCCGAAGTTCGCTAAGAAATGCTTCGCATTTAAAATGCAACTCTTAACTAGAGATGCTGATGCGTACAGTCGCGAGCTTTCTATTGCTCTATGAATAAATAATTTAGTTTGTACCTATGAGCCTAAAGTGACACTAAAGAGAAAAACGATTTTTCTCATATTAGTAAAGTACCCTTTCACGATACCAAAAACACCACGATGGCTGCGAGAATACGTTCAGTAAGCGAGAAAACGCGCAAAAACAAAATGTGGCTGGCGGCGCCACCTTCAAGTTTCCGCACCATTCGCCGTGACGTGAGATGTTTTGACGGCGCGTACTAGGGACTATGTAGTTTCTAATCGGTAAAAACGAAGTACATTGTCCTTGACGGTGCCATAGACTTAACAAAACAAATTTGGGGTACTTGTGTTGAGCGAATGGCGCGAAAATACGACACATACACTTTGAAATTCGTGACGTCGCGCGGGGAGATTTCGGCGCGGAATTTAAAAATGAAACTTTAAACTTGATTTTCTCCTCTATTAATAAACCTATGATGACAAAATTGACGACATTAGAGTTCTGAGAGCACAATTTGTCGATCTAGGCCGATTCATTGTTTCTCTTTTGTGTCCCTGGAAGCTGTTTGAATGATCCGCCATGGTAGCCTGGGAGGTAATGAGCCGTGCTGCTAAGCTCGAGGATGGGGGTTTGAATTCCAGCCATGGTGACCGCAATTCGACGGGGCGCGATGCAAGAGCGACGTGTGCTATGATTAAGCGGTACGTTAAAGGGACTGTCTACCGTTATTCGTCGCTTTTCTGTTTTGTACCGCAATATAAAGCGTACCGCCTGATGTATCCAACCTTGCAGCGGTTTCTCTGGAAAGCGAGTAGAAATCTTTAAAACAGAATATTTCGATCTGCGTTCGATCTTCTTCAATTCGCGTGAAACATGCCCACAACACTGGTTGGTGGACGCGATGACGATTGTTGTGCCGGTAAAAATTAAAACCGAAAGCACGTGTGATTTCTATAGGATTACTTTAATTTCGCTGAACACGAATGTAATGAACGCAACAGTCTCTTTCAGTGCGCTAGCGGTTAAATGAAGCGTTATTATACGATTAGAGAACATTTGTTTTGCTGTAATCGCATTCTATGCGTTTATTTTAGCACTGCTGCCGCAATCCAAGCCAAGTTGAGTCATCAAAAAGATACGATAAATGCACGTCTTCACAGCGCAGCACATGTGAGACACCCTTACAACAATACAGCGGCACAGTACGACTAGCGCGGAGGGCCGTATGGCACAGCACATGAGTTGAAGACGGAATCGAAGACGGTGCAGCAGCAGCGCCACTGGGCATGTTTTTAAATGCGTGAGAAAAAAATGTTGCAGTGGCTTAGCTCGGCTATGCCAGGATGACGTAGCGTTAGCAAAGGTTCAGCTGATTGTTCTTAGCTTTCCTGGTTGTCTAGGATTTGCTTGATTATCATACTTACTGCTGATCCACTGACACACACATGGTATACATATTATGTGGCACATGTATATTTATTTTGCCAGGCAACTACTGCGGGAACCGATGATTAAAGTTTCTCCGTTCTTCTGCGCCGTTGAGCAGGATTTGCGCTCCCCTTCTCCATGGCTAAATCACACTGGCAAACGCCAGTCAGAGGCTCTATCAAGCGGCTCCAGCGCAGTGTGAGACGGCGACTGCACAGCTGAGGCGAATAGCTACCTCGGCTACGACGTCACTCCTCTGGAAAGCGCAGACCGGGGGCAGCGGCGGAGTGCGCGGGAGGTGCCGGCTCCGATGCGCCAGCTGTGTGACATCACTGATCCTCGCGCATGCGTAGCACAGCTCTTGAGGAGCCACGCGAAACTGGCTCGGCTAGGCCAGTGCAGCAAACGCTAGAAAAAAAGCAAAAAATTACTCTCTTACGCAACAGAAAGGTGCCTCAAGTACGTAAAATACAATTTCAAGTTATACATGTTTGTTTTTAGGCAAAATAAGTCTACCTGCGAGAATTTCTTGTCCTACCAGTAGATTGAACACATCGCCGTTCGCTGACGCTAGCGGTCATTCTATCACAATTTTCAACAGTCAAATTAAATATACAATTCCTTTTCTATGGGGCAAAAGCATGCTCGTTGCCGCCGATGTGACCAACGATCTCCTCATTTTCACCACAATCAGAAACATTTTTCCGAGCGGTAAACAATCCCTTTAAGTGAACCCCGCTGGTCCAGATTTTGTTCCACGAGACGTGCTGTTATTTTCCTTGTTTTGGTATTGATGACACTGATGACGTAGGTGTTAGACAGAGCAAGATAACTGTGGTATAGGCTTCCAAGCAACGTCGAGCGGCGCCGCTGCTGTTATCGCAACTGGGGGCATTCATGGCCACAACACTTCCGCCCCCGCTTCCGCGAACGCGGAGAGCGATCGGATTGCATCTGTGGTGCGTTAGAATATAAATATTGCTGACTAGCAGTGCTCTGGGCCGAATGAGGAGCGCATGCGCGCACGTGTCCTTTCCACAGCCGCTGGAAAATCCGGCGACAAACTGCCTTCGCGGGCAGCGTCTGCCCCCTGTAATGCTTAGCTCAGCCGCGCGAGCGTCGCACCCAAACTTGAGCTTGAGTTCCCTGTAAGACATACTATTGTGAAATAGCACATATCAGAAGATAACACCCTTTATTTTCCAAACGCGCATTCCTTGTGTTGGCGTTTTCTTACCTTGTTCGAGGATATGCCCACCATGGGTCGGGCCTTGCGCAGAAAAAAAAATTGAAATGATAACGCAGCGCTTCCGTTTGCTTGCTGTTTAGCACAGCAGAAAACGAATTTCTGTTAAATGTGCCACACTAACTACTTCTTTTCCTCATATTCCCACAAGGAGTTCTTTGACAATTTTTTCAACCTATTGGTTGTTTCCTTTTTTTTTCGGTAGTGTGCTGACCGACACTAAAGCATCTATGCATGTCTATATTTCTTGGTATTGAGTCTATATAACAATGTAAAATAAAATGAAAGCTCTCTAATGAAATTATTCGTTCCCAGTTACCTGACGTTTGTTGAATTACGAGTCACTGGTATGGCAGTTTTTTCGTCTAGAATTAGGTCATTTAGACGATGATATGTGGAAATCAAGCTGTCGAAAATCGCGATTGCCTCCTCAAATGCTGCTTCCTTAATTGCCCTGTCGCACGGGAATGTGGAACAACACAAGGACTTCACAAGCAAGTTCAAATAATAAAACTCCCTTGATAGGTCCATCACGGGACAGATAACTCAAAAAGAATTAGATGAAAACAACAACTGCACCCCTTTGGTCGGTAAATAGCCTATTTACCTCATCACAGTGAAATTCTACTACCGGTAACAACAATTTTGACATAAAAACGCACTTAAAAAAACTGATTTGAACTTACCGATTTGTATATGGAATAAAGTTTTTCTTTTTGTTTGGTCATGTGATACCGTGGCGAGCAGTTGCGATAATCCGAAAAGGTGAGGCTTTTACGGAAGCATGCAAAACTATTAGAAAATCTGAAGCAAGAGAATTTCGATGAACTCACAAAGTCGCAATCGTACGTGTAGTGCTAGCATGGGAGGCATGCACATAAATGCATTATATGACAAGCTATAAAATGTGGGCACCGCACTTCCTCATCATATCATTAACGTTTCATGTTTCAACACAAGATAACAAGACCCGTGTGCGTAGATTTAGGTGCACGTTAAAGAACCCCAGGTATTCGAAATTTCCTTGAGCCCACCACTACGGCGTCTCTGATAAACATATCGTGCTTTTGGGAGGTAAAATTCCAACAATTATTATGCGTGAGATAACAGCCAACTTTTCGCTGGTCCATGTTTTCTCTCTCTCTTGCTTTGGGGCTGACTTTGTATACGCTGTGTGCTTACTTGCAACTAAGCGTTAGTGACGACTATCAGCACTGCTCGCTCCCCTCTCCCAGCACCTCAAAGAAGAAAAAAAAGAAAACAGTGTTGCTAAAATCGAACTGGGCTGCCCAAGTCTAACGTGAAATGAAAGAGTGTCAGAGATTCTGATGTGTTTTTGTGCAACTGTTCGTTTCTAGAATATTGTCACGTGGTCGTGACGTCGACGAAGGCATCAGTGAACACGTCCGAGATGAAACTCTTTATTTGGCCGAACTTGTGGCCGAGAAATTGACAGTCAAACTACAGCAATACACTGATAGCGGCGGACAGAGCGTCGACCGTCGATCAACTGACAAGCGGTCAAGCGCGTCGGCTTTTATACAGGCGCTATCGAACTTTCCAGCAATATCGCTGGTGGCGGCGTTATTTCTAGACAAAGCTGGTACATTCGCATGCGGGGCGCAATCTAAACAAAACGATATACTACAATCGCGAAGCTTCTCGAACACTGTTTCGCGGACAGCGTCGAGCGTTGATAACCGTCCCTGCCGGTCAAACCCGAATACATCAAAACAAGACAAGAAGTGGGCGCGCCATTGCCCCCTTCTGAAAAAGCATCGTCCCGATGCTTCTGAAGAATATAGAAGAGAAAAAAACAAGTGCATACACAAATAAATTACAAACACAAAAGAAAAAATAGAGTCCCCAGGTTCGCTAACGCGCAAAAAACGGCTTAAGGCACACGACATGGACGACTTCAGGTCGTGCGCGGCGTCGCTGGGAGTGCATAATGCCGTCCGGGACAATCTCGTAGTCCAGTGCTCCGAGGCGTCGAAGTACCCTGTACGGTCCGAAGTATCGTCGAAGAAGCTTCTCACTAAGTCCCCGTCGGCGTATTGGCGTCCATACCCATACACGGTCACCGAGTTGGTATTCCATGTGGCGGCGTCGAAGGTTTAGCGGCGGCTGTCAGTCGTCTGCTGGTTCTGAATCCGTAGGCGGGCGAGCTGTCGCGCTTTTTCGGCGAGCTGTAGGTAGGTGGTCACGTCGATGTTTTCCTCGTCGGTCACGTTTGGTAACATGGCGTCGAGCGTCGTCGCCGGGCTCCTTCCGTAGACCAACTTGTACGGCGTCACCTGCGTCGTTTCTTGGACGGCCGTGTTTAAGCGAAGGTCACGTACGGAAGGAAGGCGTCCCACGTCTTGTGCTCAACGTCGACGTACATGGCGGGCATGTCGGCGATGGTCTTATTTAGACGCTCGGTGAGGCCGTTGGTCTGAGGATGGTAGGCAGTGGTCCGGCGGTGGCTTGTCTGGCTGTACCTCAAGATCGCCTGAGTTAGGTCCGCAGCAAACGCCGTACCTCTGTCGGTGATGAGGACCTCTGGGGCGCCATGACGCAGAACGGTGTCTTCAACGAAGAACGTCGCTACCTCGGCGGCACAGCCTCTAGGTAGGGTCCTTGTTTCGGCGTAGCGAGTCAAGTAGTCGGTAGCTACGACGATCCACTTATTACCACTAGTCGACGTTGGGAATGGCCCCAGTAAGTCCATCCCGATCTGCTGGAACGGTCGCCGAGGTGGCTCGATTGGCTGAAGATAGCCCGCTGGTCTTGTTGGCGGTGTCTTGCGTCCCTGACAGTCTCGGCATGTCCTTACGTAGCGAGTGACGTCGGCGGCAAGGCGCGGCCAGTAGTACTTTTCCTGCATTCTTGCCAGCGTTCGGGAAACACCGAGGTGTCCTGCTGTCGGGTCGTCGTGCAGGGCCTGGAGGACTTTTGGTCGCAATTCTGAAGGCACCACGAGAAGGTATTTAGCTCGATGTGGTGAGAAGTTCTTCGTTTGGAGAACGCCATTGCGTAAGAAAAACGACGCCAGTGCTCGCTTGAACACTTTCGGAACGACGGCGTTCTCGCCCTCGAGGTATTGCATAAGGCATCTGAGTTCCGGGGGGGATCTCTGCTGTTCAGCGAAGTCGTCGGCACTTATGATTCCCAAGAAGTAGACATCGTCCTGGTCGTCTTGCGGCGGCGGGTCCACGGGGGCACGAGACAGGCAGTCGGCGTCAGAGTGTTTTCTTCCGGACTTGTAAACGACGGTAATGTCGAATTCTTGAATTCTCAAGCTCAATCGTGCGAGACGACCTGAAGGGTCCTTCAAGTTAGCTAGCCAACGCAAGGCGTGGTGGTCGCTCACAACTTTGAAGGGCCTGCCGTAAAGGTAGGGGCGAAACTTTGATGTAGCCCAGAATATAGCAAGGCACTCCTTTTCTGTCGTAGAATAGTTGGCTTCCGCCTTTGATAGCGACCGGCTAGCGTAGCTGATTACCCTTTCCAATCCATCAGTCCTCTGCACAAGAACGGCGCCGAGTCCTACATTGCTTGCGTCGGTGTGCACTTCTGTGTGGGCGTATTCGTCGAAATGCGCGAGTAACGGAGGCGTCTGCAGGCGTCGTTTTAGTTCTTGAAATGCTTTCTCCTGCGCCGTTTCCCACTTGAACTCGACGTCGGCCTTGGTAAGGTTAGTAAGTGGCTCGGCGATGCGGGCAAAGTTTTCGACGAACCGCCTTTAATAGGCGCACAGGCCGAGAAATCGACGCACGGCCTTCTTGTTGTCAGGTGGCGGGAATGTAGCGATAGCAACTGTCTTCTGCGGGTCAAGGCGTACTCCGGACTTGCTTATCATGTGTCCCAAGAACAAGAGCTCCTCGTACGCAAAGCGACACTTTTCTGGCTTCAGGGTGAGTCCGGAGCTCTTTATTGCTTGAAGCACAGCTTCAAGCCGCCATAGGTGTTCGTCGAAATTTGAGGCAAACACAACGACGTCGTCCAAGTGCACGAGGCAAGTCTGCCACTTCCAGCCAGCCAGTACTGTATCCATGACACGTTGGAAAGTCGCGGGTGCCGAGCGAAGACCAAAGGGCATGACCTTGAACTCGAACAGGCCGTCTGGTGTTATGAAGGCAGTCTTTTCTCGGTCTCTCTCGTCGACTTCAATTTGCCAGTAGCCAGTCTTCAGGTCCATCGACGAAAAGTACTTGGCGTTGTGCGGCCGATCTAGGGCGTTGTCTATTCGTGGGAGAGGGTACACGTCCTTCTTCGTGACCTTGTCCAGGCGACGATAGTCGACGGAAAAACGTAGGGTTCCATCCTTATTCCTCACTAACACCACATGTGACGCCCATGGACTCTTGGACGGCTGGATGATATCGTCGCGTAGCATTTCGTCGACCTGATTCTTGACAGCCTCGCGTTCTCGCGTCGAAACTCGGTACGGGTGCTGACGGATTGGTCGGGCACTTTGTTCTGTTACGATGCGATGTTTCGCGACTGGGGTCTGTCGAATTCTTGACGACGACGAGAAGCTGTCCATGAATTGTAGGAGCAGGGCTTTTAGCTGGTCTTGCTTGTGCTTCGAGAGGCTCGGGTTGACGTCGAAATCGGGTTGGGTTCGTCGATCCGTTGAAGCAGGTTCGGTAGCATCGAAGAGGGCGAAAGCATTGCTGGCGTCTACGAATTCGTGGATGTAGGCGACCGTCGTACCAATGTTGAGGTGCCTATATTCGTGGCTGAAGTTTGTCAGCACTACCTTTGCTTTGCCATCACGCAGCTCGGCTATGCCTCTTGCGACGCAGATCTGACGGTCAAGAAGTAAGTGCTGATCGCCCTCGATGACACCTTCAAGGTCTGCGGGTTCTCCGGTGCCGACGGAAATGATGATGCTGGAGAGAGGTGGAATTGTGATGTGCTCTTCTATCACATTCAATACGGGGTTTCCTGGCGTCGTGTGTGGCGGCAGCGCTTTTTCTGAGGTTAGTGTTATTGACTCAGACCTCAGAACAATGACGGCGCCGTGGTGGCTTAGGAAGTCCATCCCAAGTATCACATCCCTGAAGCAATGCTGTAAGATCACAAAGCTCGCAGGATAAGTCCGGTTATTGATGGTGACTCTTGCGGTGCAGTCTCCAGCCGGAGTTATTAGATGGCCCCCAGCGGTCCGGATTTCGGGGCCTTGCAAAGCGGTCCTAACTTTCTTCAACCTTGTGGCGAATGGTCCACTGACGACGGAATAGTCGGCTCCAGTGTCGACGAGAACGGTGGCGTTGTGGCCGTCGAATAGTACGTCGAGGTCGCTAATCCGTCATCTTGCGTTGCGGTTAAATCGCGGCGTCGGGTCACGGCTAGCTCGGCTTGTCCCGTAGGAGACCGTATTCGGGTTGCAAGCCTTGTAGCCTGCGGCTAGCTCGCTGTTGCACGATGTCTTCGACATCTTCTTCACGCTGTGGGCTTGGTTCCCGGCTCTTCGTAGGTGTCCGGAACATCAAGCACCGAAGATCTGACGACGCGACATGGAAGCAGCGGAACAAACCAACACAGCCGTGATCCGACGCCACGACCTAACCGCAACGCAAGACGACGAACTAGTGATCTCGACGTTCCGATCTACGGCCACAACGTCACCACTCTCGTCGATACTGGAGCCGACTATTCCGTCATCAGAGGGCCGTTCGCCGGAATGTTGAAGAAAGTTAGGACTGCTTGGGAAGTCCCCGTGATCCGGAGCGCTGGAGGCCATCTAATAACGCCGTCTGGACTCTGCACAGCAAGAGTCACCATCTATAATCGCACTTATCCTGCGAGCTTCGTAATCTTGCAACATTGCTCGAGGCATGCCATACTTGGCAAGGACATCTTAAACCATGACGACACCATCATCGACCTAAGAACCAAGTCGATAACTCTATTGTTGGAGAAAGCGACACCAGCGGATACAAACCCCCGTCAACGTGCCTTGAACGTGCTCGAGGATCAAGTCGCCATTCCTCGTAGTTCCAGCATCATAATTGCCGTCGGCACCGAAACGGCTGAATGCATCGAAGGTGTCATCGAGAGGGATCAGCGTTTGCTGCTAGACGGTGACATTTGCGTCGCAATAGGCATTGCTAGGTTGCATGAACAAAAAGGAAGCGTGATGCTGACGAACTTCAGCCAAGAATACAGACACCTGAACATGGGCACGACGATTGCGTGCATAGAAGAAACCTTGGCTGTCAGCGATGCTATGCCTTTTCAGATTCTGACGAAACTACAACAACCGCAATGCCTGAGCCATCCTTCAGCGTAAACCCAAGCCTTCCCGTTTGCCAACAGAAACAGCTCCGATGCCTTCTGAAGGAATACAAGGACTGTTTCTCGTCGTCATCACGGGTCCTGCAAACGGCGCTTGCTAAACATCGTATCATAACGGAAGAATATGCTCGACCACTCCGTCAGAGTCCCTACCGGGTTTCGACGAAATGCTACGCGACGACATCATCCAGCTGTCCAAGAGTCCGTGGGCGCCTCCAATGTGTTAGGGAAAAAGAAGGATGGAATCCTACGTTTCTGCATCGATTATTGCCGCCTGAACAAAATCACGAAGAAGGGCGTGTACCCTCTTCCACGGATAGACGACGCCCTGGATCGACTCCACAACGAGAAGTACTTTTCCTCGATGGACCTCAAGACCGGCTACTGGCAAATCGAAGTCGATGAGAGAGACCGAATAAAAACGGCTTTTATAACACCAGACGGCCTGTTCGAATTCAAGGTCATGCCCTTTGGTCTTCGTTCGGCACCTGCGACATTCCAACGTGTTATGGACACAGTGCTGGCTGGCTTGAAGTGGCAGACGTGCCTCGTGTACTTGGACTACGTCATTGTGTTTGCCTCAAGCTTCGACTAACCCCTCCGGCGCCTTGAAGCTGTACTTGACGCATCAAGACCTCCGGCCTCACCTTAAACCCTGAAAAGTGCCGCTTCACGTACGAGGAGCTCTTGTTTTTGGGTCACGTTATCAGCAAAAATGGTGTCCGCCCAGACCCGCGGAAAACAGCTGCCATCACTGCCTTCCCACCGCCCACCGACAAGAAGGCTGTACGCCGATTTCTCGGCTTGTGCGCCTATTACAGACGCTTTGTAAAGGAATTTTCACGGATCGCCGATTCTCTAAATCACCTGACGAAGACCGACGTGGTATTGAAGCGGGGAACGGCGCAAATCAAGGCATTTCGAGAACTGAAACGACGCCTGCGGACGCCTTCGATGCTCGCGCTTTTCGATGAATACGCCGATACGAAAATCCACACCGACGCAAGCAGCGTAGAACTCGGTGCCGTCCTTGTACAAAAGACTGACGGGCTTGAAAGAGTTATCAGTTTTGCTAGCCGGTCACTATCCAAGGCAGAAGCCAACTATTCCACAATTCCTATTCCAAAATTAATGGCTTGCCATCATCTGGGCTACGTCAGTGTTTCGCCCCTACCTCTTGGCAGGCCCTTCAGGGTTGTTAGTGACCACCACGCCTTATGTTGGCTGGCTAACTTGAAGGACCCTTCAGGTCGTCTGGCACGATGGAGTCTGAGGCTTCAAGAATTCAAATTACCGTCGTGTACAAGTCCGGACGAAAACACTCGGACGCCGATTGCCTGTCTCGTGCCCCCGTCGACGCGCTGCCGCAAGACAACGATGATGACTGCTTCCTCGGAACTGTAAGTGCCGATGACTTCGCCGAAAGGCAACGAGCCGGCGCGGAACTGGGGGGAGGCCTTATAGCATACCTCGAGTGCAAGACCGCCGTTGCTCCGAGAGTATTAAGCGAGGACTGCCGTCATTTTCCTTGCGGAACGGCGTTCTCCTGAAGAAGAACTTCTCGCCACTTCGAGCCGACTACCTTCTTGTCGTGCCCTCATCATTGCGACCAGAAGTCCTCCAGGCCCTACACGACGACCCGATGGCTGGACACCTCGGTGTTCCCCGCACGCTCGTCAGAGTACAGGAAATATACTACTGGCCACGCCTTGCAGCCGTCATTGCCCACTACGTTAAGACTTGCCGAGATTGCCGGCGACGGAAGACACCGTCGACTAGGCCACCGGAACTTCTGCAGCCAATCGAACCACCTCACCGCCGGCCGTTCCAGCAAATCGGGATGGACCTACTGGGGCCGTTCCCGACGTCGACTTCCGGCAACAAGTGGATCGTCGTGGCAACAGACTACCTCACCCGCTATGCCGAGACAAAGAGCTTGCCCAAAAGCAGTGCCGCCGAGGCAAACCAAGTACTTCGTGGAGAACATCGTCTTCCGTAATGTCTCCCCAGAGGTCCTCATCACAGACAGAGGTACCGCCTTTACTGCGGACCTAACTCAGGGGATCTTCAAATACAACGAGACGAGCCACCGCCGCACCACTGCCTACCACCCGCAGACCAATAGCCTTACCAAGCGTCTAAATAAGACCATCGCCGACATGCTGGCCATGTACGTCGACATCGAACACAAGACATGGGACGCTATTCTTCCGTACGTGACCTTCGCGTAGAACGCGGCCGTACAAGAAACGACGCAGATGACGCCATACAAGTTGGTCCACGGTCGGAGCCCGGCAACGACGCTTGACGCCATGTTACCAAACGTGACCG
Organism: Rhipicephalus sanguineus; assembly: GCF_013339695.2. Classification (NCBI taxonomy): domain Eukaryota; kingdom Metazoa; phylum Arthropoda; class Arachnida; order Ixodida; family Ixodidae; genus Rhipicephalus; species Rhipicephalus sanguineus. Next base: position 95,761,763 of record NC_051181.1, read on the forward strand.
ACGAGGAAAACATCGACGTGACCACCTACCTACAGCTCGCCGAAGAAGCACGACAGCTCGCTCGCGTACGGATGAAGAACCAGCAGACGACTTACAGCCGCCGGTACAAACTTCGACGACGCCACATGAAATACCAACCCGGTGACCGTGTATGGGTATGTACGCCAATACGCCGACGGGGACTTAAAAGCTTCTTCGACGATACTTCGGACCGTACAGGGTACTTCGACGCCTCGGCGCACTCGACTACGAGGTTGTCCCTGACGACATTACGAACTCTCAGCGGCGCCATGCGCGACCTGAAGTCGTCCATGTCGTGCGCCTCAAGCCATATTACGCGCGTTTGTGAATCTGAGGACTGTACTTTCGCTTATTGTTTATTGTACTTTCCTGCTTTATTCTTGTTATTTATTGTTGCATGCATTGGCCACCCCATCGAGACGACGCTTCTGAAAAAGCATCGAGACGATGCTTTTTCAGAGGGGGGCATTGCCACGTGCGTTTCTTATTATCACTTTTGCTGTATTCGCGTTTCGCCCACAAAGGCTGTTAGCAACGCTCAGCGCGAACCGCGCCTCATTGTTCGAGAAGCTTCGCGATTATTGTAGATCGTTTTGTTAAGATTGCGCGCAAGACGCGCACGCTCGAGCTTATTCTAGAACTCGCGCTACAACCATCGATAACGCTGGAATATTCCACGGCACATGTATAAATGTCGACGCGCTTCACCGCTTGTCAGTTTTATAGACGACCGACGCCCTGTTCGCGTGTATTGCTGTAGCTTGAGTTTTCATTTCCCGGCCACAAGTTCCGCCAAATAAAGTTTCAGCTTGAACACGACGACTGCTGTCTTCGTCGACGTCACGACCCCATGAAATCTGGTGGAGGTGCTGTTCGTCCAAGCTGCCTGGCCCTTGTAAATCATTTACTGTGTTCTCATAGATAATCGTTTTAGCGCTCAGTTGATATTCAATGTATGAGCCAACCCAAATCGAATATTGCTGATTTTATTCCGAGTATGTCGGGGTTGATAAAAGTTTGGTAAGACGGATGAGTCCGTGCGAGTCCGCTTCAGGAAAATTTTAGTGAGTCTGAGCCCGAGTGAGTCCCGTTGATGAAAATTTTGGTATGTCTAAGTCCGAGTGAGCCCGTCTGACGAAACTTTTGGTGATTCTGCTTTCGAGTGAGTACGGCTGAAGAAAATATTCATGAGTCTGCGTCCGAGTGAGTCCGCCTGAGGATCATTTTGGTCAGTCAGCGTCCGATTTATACCGGTTGAAGAAAATATGAGTGAATATGCGTCCGAGTGATTATGGTTGACGAGAGATTTTATGAGTTTCCGTCCGGGTGAGTCCGTTCGGGGAAAGTTTCGGTGAGTCTGAGCCTGAGTGAGTCCGGTTGAAGAAAAGTATCGCGAGTCTGAATCCGACTGCATTCGCTTCAGCAAATTTTTGGGAACCTGATCCGAGTCAGTCTTAAGCGAAAAAAATATTTATTGCGTGATTCTAAGTGAGCTCCGCTTTTTTGCCGATGTATGGTGACAGCAGAGCACATACATCAGTTGTCTACTAGGGCATGTTCAGACAGCGCCGCTACAGCTCTCTCTACCACGCGCTTATGATCAAAGTTCGCAATTGCTGCTCAAGCGGCACAACAAACCCCCACTCCCAGCCCCTGCCAACCGGCGCCCCTTCATGCTCATTCCTGCAACGAAAGGGTAGGGCGTTTTGTCTTCCCTTGAGGAACCATCGTTGGCAGGCCTCAAGCGGCGTGATGTTATCGCATGCGCCTTTCGGGCAGCGGAGATGGCCGGCTATTTTCTTCTCTGCTTCAGCCGCGTTGGTAGCTTTTACTAGCGGGTGGAATGCACGATGCACAGAGTGATCTTCTCGATTTGGACGTCAACCGGACGATGATCTCGACGGCAAAATGCTGCTGAGAGTGTTCATAAAATTACAATCGCAATAACACACCAGCACTGCTGGGGAAGGCACAGCCAATTTCTGTACTCGATCTGGCGAATTGGGGCAATACTCTTTCTCATTTGTGATAAATTTGGTTCGTCGTGACACGAGCCTCTTTTCTCATCACATCTCTCAAATAAACGACGCATATTACAAAAACTGACGCGATTGTAATTGCAGATTTATGCGTCGCTGGTTTATTTGAATTCGTGAACGAATGTACAGATTGTGATTAAGTTTGTCAGTTAAACTTTGAAAAAATAATTACCTTGTCAACTTTGCTCTGCCTTGTACGGATGTCAAACGCTACGACGACAACGGTATAAATAAAGATGAAGTTGTGGCTTTGCCTTGAAAAAGTCTATTTGAAAGAAATCATGTGATCAATCCTACGTTAACCACGCTCTCCTAGCTTAGGCAGGGAAGAAAGTTCTTTGCGATGCCGCAGTGGTAGGGTTTTCTGCATTATTTTTTATGCGAACCACGTCAATGCTGTGCCAGAATGTTTGCCACAGGTATTACAAGAAGAGCCCAGAGAAGGGGAAGTTACGGATACATTACCATCTGGGGACCGAATGTTTTTTCAAGCTGGAGTTCCAGCTTTTCTCTCATGCCTCCCACGACTTCTTGAAAATAAAGGTGATTCAATTGAATTGAATTCAATATACAAGAACCTAGGAAAAGGGCAAGTTAGTGATCCTCAGATATTAAGTGCAGCGCGCTGTTGTGCCGGCTGGCAAATGAAACGGAGTGAGTGCCCGCTGGGCAACAAGCGTTTACGTATTCAGATTGCGTCCGACAATAAATATCAGTTTACAGATTACAATTCATCCGAATACCAGTGCTTAAAGTGGAAACTATGGTCATGCTTGCGTTAGAACCTTTTATTTTGCGCGTAGCTCTAGTTGCTAGCGCCTGAACTATTTTCGTCGCTATCGGGATGGTTTGATTGTGCTTCCATTTCTAATATTTAAACTGGAGTAACCATCACGATTCTCTAGAACTCCTTGGGAACTGTCCTGTGACTGCTCACACCTGTGAGATAACATGTTACTTTATTTGCTGGAAAATACTACAAGAATACCTTTGAATTCATCAATGCTTCGTACCCTTATTGTAATAAACGATGTACATAGTGGTGAACATTCTCAGAAATAAAGCTTTGTTCAGTCTAGATAGCATTCTGGGCAAATTGTGCATATTTAAGGCCACATTCTCGAAAACGAAATGCGATTTAGGTGTCCTCATAGTTGCCGAGTCAACAAGTTTCGCAGCGTAATGAATTTCGAATAGAAGTGTTCAACTGTGCAACGGAAGATTGCCTTCTGTGAAGGCGACATGATACGTCTGCAAGAATGCTTAATTTTTGACGGTGAGACGCCGGCTGCTGAAATTAACTAGAACGTAGGGTAGGTAGGGTACTTACCTACGGAGAAGAAACCTGGAGACTTACAAAGAGGGTTCAACTTAAATTGAGGATGACGCAGCGAGCGATGGAAAGGAAAATTATAGGTGTAACCTTAAGAGACAGGAAGACAACAAAGTGGGTCAGGGAACGAACGAGGGTTAAGGATATCATACTTTAAATCAATAATAAGAAATAGATATGGGCCGGGCACGTAGCACGTCGGCAGAAGAACCGGTGGTCATTAAGGGTAACTGACTGGATTCCAAGAGATGGCAAACGCGCCAGGGAGAGATAGAAAATTAGGTCGGTAGATGAGATTAAGAAGTTTATAGGTATAACGTGGCAGCAGAAACCACAGGTCTGGGTTGATTGGCGGAACATGGGAGTGGCCTTTGCCCTGCAGTGGGTGTAGACAGGCTGATGATGATAGGATATACTATATTACATATGAGCTACTGTGTGAGCTTTTGCACTACCACTACGAGGTGGTAGTCCAAAAACTCATATATCATATCAAGAATCACAACTCCAATCACAATCCAAATTTAGACATGGCGTACAAGAAGTGCCCTGGAACTTTTCTGAGTTTCATCGACCTCCTAAATACAAAGCACTATTTATTTTTTAACATGCAAGTGTTTTATGCCGGAACCCACCAATACTTCAGTGACGTATTTCCATCCCGCAAACACATCAGTAACATGGAGATGACAAAAAACGTTTGGATGACGTGGGGGTCGAACCCACGCCCTCTCGGTCTGCGCCGATAAAAGCCTGACCCTTTAACCACTGCGCCACGAACACTCATGCACGAGTCGATAGACGCGCCTTAAATCTTCTAGATGTTCTCCCTTTCACAGTTACCTTGTTGGCGTGGGGCGTTGTCTCCCACTTGTTACACTTATGAGCACCGACAAGACGCGCTTCCGCAGTCTCAGGGCAACGGCTCCTCGATGCGCTTCGATGTTTGCTTGTATGTAATGCAACAAGCGTGTTCTCCCACAAACACTTGTTATTATTCTGTAGAAGGGGTTAGACAACCAAGCTAGTTCAGGCAGTAACCTGGCAAGCACGAACCACACGAAGGTCAACGCCTTCTTCCACCCTGGCACAGAGCTGATTTCGATGTGTTCCGGTACAATTACTCTCCGAACAAAAAGGAGCCATCCTGGCGACCTAAGGAGATGACACGAGGGGGGGTCGTGGCACGGCTTTAGCTGTGATACGTGAACTGTGTCACGCCCTCGGCAGCGGTGGTCAGATGGTGGCTGACCGGCTCAATTTCATTGTTGACGGGAGATGTTTGTTGCATCACACGGTATGGCCCATAGTATTTCGACGAAAGCTTTGTGGAAAGTTCGGGAGTGGTGGACGGGACCCAGAGCGAAACCCACCTTTCCGGCGAATAGTGGGTACTAGATGCAGAGGCGTCGTGGCGAGTTTTTGTGCCATTGGTCTTGTGCGGTAAACGAGCCAGCGAGCTGACGACAATCTTCGGCACAAGCAGCTGGTTCGGAAACAGGCGTGGCTTCGGAAACGTTGGGTTGGTGTGGGGGAATGGTATCCATGGAACACGAGGGTTCCCGTCCGTATAGAAGGAATGACGGAGAGAAGCCCGTGGTAGTTTGTGGCGCAGAGTTGTAGGCGCATGTGACGAAAGGGAGCACGCGGTCCCAATGAATGTGATCGTCACACACGTACATCGCGAGCATATCTCCAGGGGTACGATTAAACCGTTCCGTCATGCCATTTGTTTGAGGATGGTATGCCGATGTTGTGAGGTGGACAATGCGACGTTCGTTTAGCAGTGCATCGATGGCGTTCGAGAGAAAGACGCGGCCACGGTCGATTAGTAATTCACGAGGTGCACCGTGTATCGAAATGAGGTGCTGAAGAAGAAAGCAGGCAACGTATTTCGCGGTGGTACCTGGCAGCGTAGATATTTCCGCGTAGCGTGTGAGATGACACATGGCGACAATGATCCACCGGCTGCCTTGAGGAGTGTTTGGAAGAGGACCGTAAATATCATTTCCGACGCGGTCGAACGGCCTTGCCGGAAGGATAAGGGTTGTAGAGGGCCAGATGTGTTGTGAGGAGGCGTCTTGCGGCATTGACACGCGGCACGTGACCGAACATATTGGCGAACGTGCCGACACATACCGCGCCAGTAGTACCTGAGACGAAGACAGGAGTAAGTCTTGAATACTCCAGCGTGGCCACAGTGGGGATCATCATGGAAGGCAGCGCATAAGTCCGAGCGAAAATGACGGGGAATTACAAGCAGGAAGCTACGGCCATCCGTCACTTAATTTCGGCGATATAGCAGGCCTTTACGCACAGCAAAGTGTTTTGCTTGACGACGGAGGGAGCGTGAAGTGGATTCTGGCGAAGGGCTAGCGAGGACGTCGAGCAGGGTGGTGATCTAGGTATCCTTGCACTGCTCGGCCGCCATGTCAGTGACGCTCAAAGATGATGAATCGCAGGTGGCAGTGGGTAAGCATGCAGGGTCAGGAGGTAGCGGAGAACGTGATAGGGAGGGCATCGGCGTCTGAACGTCTGCGTCTCGAGAGATAATAATAATAATAATAATAATAATAGGTCCTTTATTTTTCATCAAGCATAAGATGAGGGAGGCAGGGAGAAAAAGCTGACGAGCAGCTTGACTAGCTCCGGCCCCCCAGATAAAGAACACGTATGTCGTATTCTTGAGGTTGTAAAGCCCAACGAGCAAGGTGGCCAGTAGGGTCTTTCGTGGACGACAGCCAGCATAAGGCATGGTGGTCGGTGACAATATCTAACTGGCGTCCGTAAAGACAAGTACGAAATTTCCCTATAGCCAAAAAAATGGCCAAACATTCCATTTCTGTTACAGAATAGTTTGACTCTGCCTTCGTTAGGGTACGGCTGCCTTATGCGACAACGTACTCGTCGCAGCCATCCTTGCGTTGAGCGAGAATGGCACCGAGACCGACACCGCTAGCATCCGTGTGGATTTCAGTAGGCGCATTGAGATCGAAGTGGCGGAGTACTGGTGGAGATGTGAGGAGCCGGCGCAACGTCGTAAATGAGTCGTCGCTACAGGAATTGCAGGCCGAGAGGTCAGCACTACCGGAAAAGAAGCCGCGTCAAGGCAGCGGTATTAGGGGCAAAATTATGGATGAAACGGCGGAAATGGGAACACAAGGCGACGAAGCTACGGAGCTCTTTTAGGGTAGTAGGCTTCGGGTACTCGGCAACGGCACGGAGTTTGGCAGGGTCTGGCAGAATTCCTTCTTTAAATACGACGTGACCTAGAATCGTAAGTTGGCGAGCGCCAAAATGGCATTTATTCAAGTGTAATTGCAACGCGGCTGCTTTAAAGCACTGAAGAACTTGCGCAAGGCGGGTGAGATGAGTCTCGAAATTAGGACAAATGACAACTATGTCGTTCAATTAGCAAAGGCAGGTGCGCCGCCTAAGTCCCCGGATAATACTGCCCATCATCCTTTAAGAAGTCGCACGCGCATTGCAAAGGCTAAAGGGCATTACTGTAAATTCATACAAGCCGTCAGAGGTCAAAAAGGCCGTTTTTGGACGGTCTGGTTCAGCCGTCGGCACTTGCCAATATCCAGAGCTCAAACCTAGCGAAGAGAAAAATTACGCACCTTGAAGGCAATACAAGGCGTCGTCATTGCGTGGCAGGGGATAGACATCCTTGCGTGTGATCTTGTTTAGTCGCCGATAATCTACTTAAATTCGTATTGAGCCTCTTTTTTCCTCACCAAGATGACTGGAGAAGCCCATGGTCTGTGTGATTGCTGTATGAAGCCACGTTGCGGCATGTCGTCGACGTGTTGAGTGATGACGTCGTGCTCAGCCTGGGAGACTCGGTAGGGACGCTGGCGTAGCGGAGCATAATGATCAGTGTCAATATGGTGAACAACAACTGACGTGCGTGCCAAGGAAGGTTGGTCGTGGTCGAAAGAGGCGCGGAAGCGGTCAAGGAATTGAACCACCTGATTACGCTGATCTTGCGTAAGCGCGGGGTCTACGCTGCGCAACAGTACGTCTCCGTCAGGTAGTGAGATGCGGCGGCAGACGTAACGGCATTCGCGGGCATTAGTGTCGTGTCGGAAGGGACATCGAAAGGGCAGATGGCATCATAAACGTCAAGACGCCCGATACATTCGCCTTGCAATAAGGTAGAAAGGGAAGGGAACGGATTGCGCACGTAAACGGCACTGGAACCACCGGCAAACGTGAGGACGGAAAACGGAACGACAAGGTTCTGGCGACGAGTGCATTCCTTAGGCGTCATAAAGAGGGCGGTCTAATCAGGAACAGACGTACAAGAAATGGACACCATGGCTATAGAGAAAGCAGAGATGACGACGACAGCAGCGACAACCACCTTTTCGGGCGAGCAAGCGAGATCTACAGTTGTGGTACTGAACGAAGATGGCATTGGCGCGAGCGTGGTCCTTCTCATGGAAAATATTGTGACTAGATTTTTTGAGAACCGCAATCTGTCGCACACACCGCAACTATGGCCGAAACTGTTATCACGGAAGTCCCGCTGGAAGCGCCCGCCTGATGCGTTTTGCAACCTCTTCACGTGCTCGCGCAGCCACGGGCTCTGCCTGCCGGTACGCGCGCTTTCTCGCCGCTTCACGGTCCTTCACATTTTGAAGATCCGATTCGCGCCACAGCCGTGCAGCTTGTCGAGCAGCTTCGGCTTTGCGGGCTCGAACGGCGGAATCTTCGCGGCGTCGACGTGCAGCTTCGGCCTCGCGGGCTCTCACCTCAGGATTCTGTCTGCGAGCGCGCGCTGCCGCCGCCTTCCGTGCCCTCCGTTCCGCAGCCTTGTCTTCCATCTGGGGACTCTGAGCTAAAGAGAAAGCGTGCCAAGAGGGAGCCTCATGGCGCGTTACTTCGGAAATGTTTTCTTCGGGTGTCGTTGGAAACACGAGACGTAGTAAAGAAGGAAGAACGCCACACAGGCGAACACGTGCGAGAGTGTCACTCGTCAACGTCGTCTTCTTCTACTGCATACCAGAACACGCGCAGTAAAGAAGAAAGAATACCACACAGGTGAACACGCACGAGAGTGTCACTCGTCAACGTCGTCTTCTTCTTCTACTGCATACCAGAATGCGCGCTTCTCACGAACTAGAGGTGGCTACTACAAACACACAAACCTACAAACGGAGGATGGACAGACCCACGGCATAAGGATCTTCGCCCCTAATAAACGTCAGTTGCAAGTTAGCGCATGTATCGTCTCTCTTGCCTGTATCCCTGTGTTTCTTGCGCTATTGTACTATGCATTCGGACCAACTAGCTCCGCTTTCCGTCCTACAGCGTTCCTTCGTTCAACGCTGGCTACGAGGTGCACAACTCCGCGCCGCGGAGTCTGGCTACGAGATTTCTACTGCATTTCGTTTCAATGCAGTTTGGGCGAGTGGTTTGTTGCAGTGAGACACGCCAGGGGGCAGCGCGACACCTTCGAGGTTTCACGGCTCAAGCTGCGAGCTCTGACTTTGGCGGTCCTGAAGAGCTGTGCGGCAGTTGATGGATGAACCAGTGTAGCCAGTTCCTCTTATATTAAGCGGATTTGGGCTTCTATTTTCGCCAAATCGCTTGCAGAATTTTGCAGTCGTCCTCGCTTTTTTTGGCTGAAATGCATTTTTCAGCCATTATAGTCATGTTTGTGATCATCACGTTCACCAATGGCGCGTTCCTCGATCACTAATGGCGCGTTTGTCGATGACACTGAGCAGTTGAGTGTTGACGTCAAACATACGTTGAGAGAATGAACAAGTAACCCTCGTCACGAACTGGCCAACGTACATTCAACCGAATGGAAACTACTCTGGAGGCTCTGGTAAAAAGTAAATTTGTGCTTTCGTTCATAGTTGCGCATATTTTCTCTGTACAAAATAATTAAGTGATCTTTAGGATTACCCTCCTTATGTGAGTAACATTTTTTATGATCAATACAAATATTTTCAAGAATGGGAAAATTCAATATTTTTCGCTTCTTTTGCGCTTCTTCGCGAAAGTCGCGCTGCTTTTTGGGGACTTTTTTTTGTGATGATTATTTACTTGTTAGCTCGGTGGAATCTGGCAAAACTGGCATGAGCAGAGGTGTAGGTTACCCAGTTACTGGAGAGCGCACATCCTGAAGGTTGTCTCCTGAAATGACGACGATTTCCGTTAGCGCATAAGGAGTGCTGGTGTTTAATATGTGTTTGTCGACGCCATCTTTGCGTGGCATTCAACTTAGGCTGTGTCCGGGTTTATGTTAACTATTTTACGTACCACAAAAGTTTAATCTCGAGCGACTGCGTTAGTAGTCGCGATGGAGATGTTCCACCAGGCGTTAGCATAGGTGCGTGCACGTGAAACGGTGCTATAGACGCTCAGCACCAGCAGAGAGTGCACAAGCTATGATTTATCAATCTACAACGAACATTGGGCTGCTTTTGTAAAGACGCGTTTCATTTTCGCTTTATACCGATTGTTATGACGGCGGGATAAACCATGTTTTTTTTTTAAACAACGCACAATCTTCTCGTTTAACCAAGCACCCCATATCCGTGACGGCTGACTACTTTATTATTGACAAAGCTATTGATTTTAATCATTCTTTATTAATTCCTGCCTTAAGGTATTATTCAAAGTAAACGCAGTAATGTAAATCGCCACTTAACCACTTTACATTCAGCAGGTTCACTAAACACAGATAATTTGTAGAGCTGTTTTTCAAAGCAAAGCTAAAATTTGGATGGTGATTGGAATTGTGACTCTTGATCTGACGAATGAGCTTTTGGACTTCCATTGGAAGCAAGTTTGAAATTGTTGGAATCCGGAAGCGTCATGTTTGCTGGATGTCTTACATGCATGGCAGATGAAGTACCGATCTTTGTATTATGTTCACAAAGGTTTACCGAAAGCTGAAATCTTGCATGCATGCTTATGGGTCTGGCGCAATGTGCGTGACATTCACAGGCTTATTTCGTGATCTGTACATTAATATCTATTGATAACATTGACGGAATTTGTTATTTATTGAATTCGTATAGTGCGGTCCGGGTCCGAGCTTGACTCGTTCATCTCACTTCTTGCAAGTGCCAGTCATGCCACCCTCTCCCCCGACACCTCCTTTACCAGCCAAAATATCCATTACTGTCATGATGAGAAGAGCTGAAAGGAAAAAAAAGAAGAGTTTTGAATCCTGCATAGACAATCACTAATGACTACCTCTCGTTTCAGCAATATCCCAGCATGAACGCCGAGGTGGCCTACTTTATAATGTTGTAGTACAAATAATACACATGTCCCATTCTCCAATGTAGATTTAGCCATATTTTTGCTGGTGGAAGCCTTGACCGATATCACAAAGAATACGACAAAAGGGTACACTAGGTCTGCCTGCGTTTTCATTGCATTGTAAGCATGGGCAACGAAAATTTTAAACTTCCAAAGCCGAGAAAAAGCCACTACTACGTAAAACACATTATCTTTTGTGCCCTCGTATAATTGTGACTGTTTTTCACTGCCCTCTTCATATTTTGCGGAGTAGCGCATGCCAAACAAGGTCCGGGCCAATTTACAACCGAAAGCTTGATATATCCAGTATCGTGGTAAAAAAATTGCAAGGTGTATATCGTCTAAAAAGATATATTTTCATACCATGACCACATTTCTTGACCTTGAAATCTGCGCCTACATTGATGCAGCACAGCCACATTTATGTGCCGTTTTTTTGTTTACCCACGAGGTGGGTCTACGCAGATCACTATTGAGAAAATACACAAATGCTTGATGTTCTTCACAGGTAATTGTCCTTCTTGGGTGTCACAGACAAGTAAATAATGAAACTCTCAGACAAATAACAAAATAAAATGCCATAAGTGTACCAAAGACACTGCTATAAGTTCTAATGGTCTGGTAAGTATGACTTAGATGTCTAATGCCTTCCATTGTAATGCCTTGCAGATCCGTGGTTTGTCGCAGCTTGTTGTTTTAGTTTTCACAACTGTAAATTTTCGTCAACTTTACACACCAATATTCGGTAATTCGCGCTGTGCTGTATAAAATACATCCCCAACAACTCAGGCCGTTAAATAGATTTGAACGTGAGTTTTAAAAACATGCAAACGATAAGAAGCGGGTGCCGCACCCAATGCGAAGCGTACACATTGCAGCTACATTTCAGGGCTTCGATACGCTTAACATGGTTCCTGTTGTAAGCCACACATGAAATGAAGTACAACATTTGTACCCCATTTTCGTATCCTTGCCGGTTATATTAGAATTGTAAAGGACAAAAGTAATGGATCGAATCTGATACTATAGCTTTTATGGCCTAATACGTTAAAATACGAATACGATAATGGAAACAATATTATCGTTGCTGCCAAAGTGAGACATTGGAGAGTAGCTTTTTCATGCTGGGTAATTTGAACCATGCTACATAACGTTACAGGTATTGTCAAATTTTATTTTGAGAATACCTGGTTCCAATATTTCGTTTTAAAGAGATCACTGTACATTCAACACGACTGCAACACACAATGAAGAAGCATTTAAACTATTTACTCATTATACTTCTTGAAAAAATAAAATTGCAGCATCGCCAGAGACAGGTAGAGAAACATAAATTCTTTTGTCGATATTCAGGCACTATCTCTTATGCGGACCACTGAAGCAGGTGTTTTTCATTTAAACATATTTTTTTGTTCAATGTTTCTCAGGTTCAAGTCAAATAAACAGCGTTACCTATCGCAATGGCAACAGCCACCAGCAGGTCCCTTCCAAAGACATGGTTCATGTTGGCTACAGCTGTAGAAAAATACAATCGGTGAGTGTATGAGTCACAGATAATCTTAACATTGTAATGAAGATACTAAATTTGTCTTGGAAAGTTCGCATTAACAATCTAGAAAATAGCCGGTAATATATCTTTGTTTGTCGTCTATAGCTTCCACTACTAGAGATGACACGTAGCATTTTAAGCGAGAATATTAAAAGTATTATTCAAGGCACGTACTTAATAAATGTATTTCCGCGCTTTTATTGCAACATCGAATTGTCGTGCTTGATGGAATAAATTGTCTTTGAATACTCACTCCTGATGTCAGTTACATGTTCAAAGGATTGGGTAAATAATGAACCAATCAAGCACATGTTTTTATGAATAAATAGTTCAGAAAGTAAAGAGAATGCATTGCTCGGTTGGAGCAAAATTTTAGGCTGACACGTTTAAAAACGCACGCCCTGTCGGCAGCACAATGCTTAATCTCACCTGTAGTCAGATTCGAAGGTACTGAGTGCGCCTCTCTGTAGGTCTGTGGATTCAAGCATTTTGGTTTGCGCCTTATATATTGAAAGCTAAGGCTGAAGTATTCCGCTTAAATTGTTGCGATAGAGAAAACAGGGGAAATAGAACTTGGCCGCATATGACAGGAGAAACATAACTAATTGACCAGTCTGAAACCCTACGGTGGTTGCACTATTCCCCAAATGAGAGAAACATTAAAAAGGGTGCACATGGATAATTGCTAATTAAATTTCGGAGAAAAAATCACAGCATATCCACGGAGTGAATGATGATGAGTGGGCGAAGCTGCGGAGGTTCATCGGTAAACCGTGAATCTTCCGTGAATTCTGCCCAGTACATCATCACCGACGTGAGATCGGGCGCGTTTATACTAAAGGTTCGATGAGTTATGACGACTTGCAGCGCACTTTAATTTTACATATACGCTGTGAATTTTCATTGTTTAGAAAACCATTGCTTAGAAAACATCTGGCGTCTTTCGTTAAGCAGCTGGCGTCTTTTCGTTTTGCTTTAGAAACATCTGGCGTTCTTTCGTTTTGCTTTTACAAAACATCTGGCGTCTTTTGTTGGTTTATTTCATCAATCAACGGCGTTTTGAACAAAATTTTTATTGTTTAATCACGCAAAGGAGAAATCTCACCAGGCACTACCTTGGAGGTAAAGAATGGCTGCTAATGGGAATGAGAGAGAGAAGGAGTCGGCTTTTAGCTAACGCTGCGAATTTTTCATTGTTCAACAACGCACAGGAAAAATCTCCCACCGGCACCACCTTGCAGGTCAAAGCGTAAGACTGGTTACATACTACGCTACGAGGGACGAACGGGTGCCGCTATAAGGAGCTTCGCCCCTAAAACCTTTCATGGTGTCTCTGGGGCATATAACTTTGCAGCAGGACACTATGCACTCTAGGATAATTATTGGCTAAAGTAATACAAAAGAAATTTAAGCAAGGAAAAGAAAAATAATCAAGAAAGTGTAACAATAGAGAATAAAAAGCACATGAAAGAAACATATATGAGAAATAAGAGGTTCGGAATGTTAGTTGTATTAATTTATTCGCATTATAATCTGACTTCTGTACGAAATTCTTACTACATGCATTCTAATGATGACAGGATTTCAAGTAAACAAATGCTTCTATTTTCGCCTAAGAGCGTGGTGGCGAGGAGTGTGCAATGCGCACAAACTTACGTAAATAACAATTATTTGTTGCCGCATGCTGTGCGTAGGGAGACATCAGGGCTTCTACAATCCATAATAGGTCTGCTGAGGGGAACAGCGCAAAAAACGGGACGGAGAAAGATTGAACACACGACACCAGCGCGACACAAATAATTTTTCTTCCAAGCATGGGCAGTATGTGTCAAGAAATATCCGTTCCGATGCTTGAGCATTGCATACGATCCTACCAATATTGTCAAACTTGTGGCAGCATGCCACTCATTGCGTGAAACCCGTCGTTCGTTGTAGTGATCAAGGCCGCTCAGGGTACCAGAACTGAATGCACTTATTCAAACTCTAGGCGTAGTCCACCAGTCTAGAACTTTTCCCTAGTGCATGTAATAAAGGTACGAGACGAAAAATCTAACGAAAGACGGATAATGTGTTAACTGATTTTTCTTTCTCTCGGGGCGATGTCATTTGAATTATGCAAAGTGATCTAACAATTAATATACCCAGAGCCTTCTAGACATGTGGTTGAAGGGATGTGGGAAACAAATAAACTGTGTTGGATTCGTTTATCAGTGTTTGTCCTGATTGAAGATGGCGGGGAAATTCTACGCTTTTCTTCAGATAGGCGGGGCATACATCACTTAAAGATAGAAGCCACTCGAAGCATGAGCCACGACGTGAGGCAGAGTGGTGACGACATCATTGCACTTGGTGATTAAAAGTTCTTATTGAGGTAGGTTGAAAAACAACGAGCCAATAGAGATCACTATGCTGAGTCCCCAGCAACCGGTCACAAATCAAGCGTTATTACGCTACGTCACCTGATTGGATTGAAAATGAGGTTTTCAATTAATATGATTAATTTTCGCTGTGGGAGAGACAACAAGTAACATAAAGCAACTATCGCCATGGAGTGAAATTGAAATTACACTCTCCTTGTGACAGCGGAAGGCAATTCTGTAAGCATACTTCTCGCAATCAGGCCTCTGTACCCGTAAACCAGTGTTTCACTGCGTAGTTCTACGAAATACAGAGGCTTTAAATTATACTAGAGTTTCACATTTGAGTGAAAAAGTAATACTTACAGACCTATAATGGATTGTAAAAGCCCTGATGTCTCCCTACGCACAACATGCGGCAACGAATAATTGTTATTTACGTAATTTTGTGCGCATTGCACACTCCTCGCCACCACGCTGTAAGGCGAAAATGTAAGCATTTGTGTCCTTGAAATCCTGTGATCATTAGAATGCAAGTAGTAAGAATTTCGTACAGAAATCAGATTATAATGCGAATTTAATTAATACAACTAACATTCCGAACCTGTTATTTCTCATGTTTCTTTCATGTGCTTTTTATTCTCTATTGTTACGCTTTCTTGATTTTTTTTCTTTTTCTTGCTTAACTTCCTTTTGTATTACTTTGGCAAATAATTATCCTAGGTCGTATAGTATCCTGCTGCAAAGTTACATGCCCGAAAGACACCATGAAATGTTTTTCTCCGAAATTTAATTGGCAATTATTCATGTGTACACTTTTTAATATTTCTCTCATTTGAGGTACAGTGCAACCACCGTAGGGTTTCAGACAAGTCAATTAGTTATGTTTCGCCTGTCATATGCGGCCAAGTTCTATTTCCCCTGTTTTCTCTATCGGAACAATTTAAGCGGCATACTTCAGCCTTAGCTTTCAGTATATAAGGCGCACACCAAAATGCTTGAGTCCACAGACCTACGGAGAGGCGCACTCAGTACCTTCGAATCCGACTACAGGTGAGATTAAGCATTGTGCTGCCGACAGGGCGTGCGTTTTTAAACATGGTAGCCTAAAATTTCGCTCCAACCGAGGAAGGCATTCCCTTTACTTTCTGAACTATTTATTCATAAAAACATGTGCTTGATTGGTTCATTATTTACGAATTCAATTAACATGTAACTGGCATCAGGAATGAATATTCAAAGACAATTTATTCTATCAAGCACGACAATTCGATGTTGCAATAAAAGCGCGGAAATACATTTATTAAGTACGTGCCTTGAATAATACTCTCAATTTTCTTGCTCAAAATGCTACGTGTCATCTCTAGCAGTGGAAGCTATAGACGACAAACAAAGATATATTACTGGCTATTGTCTAGATTGTTACTGCGAACTTTGCAAGACAAACTTAGTACCTTCATTACAATGTTAAGATTATCTATGACTCATACACTCGCCGATTGTATTTTTCTACAGCTGAGGCCAACATGAACCGTGCCTTTGGAATGGACCTGCTGCTGGCTGTTGCCATTGCGATAGGTAACGTTGTTTATTTCAGTTGAACCTGAGAAACAGTAAACCCAAAAATATGTTTGTAATGAAAAACACCTGCCGCACTGGTCCGCATAAAAGATAGTGCCTGAATATCGAAAAAAGTGCTCATGTTTCTTTATCTGTCTCTGTGCGACGCTGGAGTTTTATTTATTCAAGAAGTATGTTCAGTAAACAGATTAAATGTTTCCTCATTATATGTTGCAGTCGTGTTAAATGTACAGTGATCTCTTTAAAATGAAATAGTGGAATGAGGTATTCTCAAAATAAAATTTGACGATACCTGTAACATTATGTAGGATGGTTCAAATTACCCATTATAAAAAAGCTACTCTCCAATGTCTCGCTTTGGCAGCAACGCTAATACTGTTTCCTTTATCTTATTCGTATTTTAAACGTATTACGCCATAAAAGATATAGTATCAGATGCGATCAATTACTCTTGTCCTTTACAGTTGCATTACAACCGACAAGGGTACGAAAATAGGGTACAAACGTTGTATTTGATTTCGTGTGTGGCTTAAACAGGAACCATGTTAAGCGTATTCAAGCCCTGAAACGTAGCTGCAATGTGTACGCTTCACATTGAGTGCGGCACCCACTTCATATCGTTTGCATGTTTTTCAAACCCATATTCAAATCTTTTTAACGGCCTGGTTTGTTGGACGTGTATTTTATATAGCACAGCGCGAATTACCAAATATTAGTGGGAAAACGTGAAGAAAATTTAAGTTGTGAAAACTTAGACAACAAGCTGCGAAAAACCATGGATATGCAAGGCATTAGACTGGAAGGCATTAGACATCTAAGTCATACTTAGTTCCCCATTAGGACTATATAGCGCTCTCTTTGGTACAATTATGGCATTTTATGTCATTATTTTGCTTCTCTGCGACACCAAAGAAGGACAATAACCCGTAAAGAATATGAAGCATTTGTGTGTTTTGTCAATGGTGATCTGCGTAGACCCAGCTGGTTCTTTGTTAAACATAAAAACGGCAAATAAATGCGCTTATGCTGCATCAGTGTAGACGGAGATTTCAAGTTCGTTCAAGAAATATGGTCATGTTATGAAAATATGTCATTTTAGAAATATACCCCTTTCAATTTTCTTAATACGGTACTAGATATACCAAGCTTTCGGAGTAAATTGGCTCAGACCTCGTTCGGCATGCGCTACTGCGCAAACTGTGAAGAGGACAGTGCAAAATAGTCACAACTATACGAGTGCACAAAAGATAATGTGTTTTACGTAGTAGTGTCTTTTTCTCGGCTTTGGAAGTTTAAAAAATTCGTCAGCCGTACTTACAATGCAATGGAAACGCAGGCAGACGTTGTGTGTCCTCTTGTCGTATTCTTTGTGATATCGGTCAAGGATTCCACCAGCAAAGATATGGCTATATCTACATTGGAGAAAGAGACATGTGTATTATTTGTACTACAACATTATAAAATGGGACACCTCGGCGTTCATGCTGAGATATTGGTGGAACGAGAGGTAGTCGTTACTGACTGTCTATGCACGCTTCAAAACTCTTTTTTTTCCCTTTCAGCTGTTCTCATCATGGCACCAACTGATGCTCTCGCTGGTGCAGGAGGTGTCGGTGGAAACGATGGTATCGGTGGCGTTGGCAAGAAGTGAAATTGACGAGTGCGCCGAGTCAAGCTCTGACCCGGACCGCACTATGGAAAGCGTATACGAATTCAATAAATAACAAATTCTATCAAAGTTTCACGCGATAATAATGTAGAGATCCCCAAAGAAGCCTGTGAATGTCACGCACTTTGCGCCAAACTCATAAACTATGCATGCAAGATGCCAGGTTTCGTTAAACCTTTGTGAACATAGTACAAGGATCGGTACCTCATCTGCCATGAAATAAGAAATCAAGCAAACATGTCGCTTCCGGATTCCAACAATTTTTAACTTGCTGTTGGAAGGTAGTCCAACAGCTGATATTTCAGATCGAGAGACACAACTCGAATCACCATCCAAATTGGGGCTTTCCTTTCAAGAAGAGCTCGACAAATTATCCGTGTTTCGTGAGCCTGCTAAATGTAAAGTTAAGTGGTTAAGTGGCGATTTAAGTTGCTGCGTTCACTTTAAAGGTTATCTTAAGGTAGTATTTATTGAAATCGGATTATTATCAATAGCTTTTCTAATGATAAAGAAATCAGCCGTCACGGACATGGGGTGTTTGGTTAAACTAGAATATTGTGCGTTGTTTAACATGCTTAATCCCGCCGTTCTAGCAATCTGTATAACACGAAAGTGAAACGCGTCTTTACAAAAGCAGCTCAATGTTCATTGTACATTGACAAATCAGAGCTTGTACAATGCCTGCTGGTGTTTACCTTTATGGCACTGTTTGATGTGGGCGCAACTACCTGGACGCCCGGACGCACTACCTTGACGCCATCCCCATCGCGACGAGTAACCTCATTGCTCGAGATTAAGCTTTTGTGGTAGATAAAATAGTTAACATAAACCCGGACACAGCGTATGGTGAATGCCGGGCAAAGATGGCATTCAGCGTATGTTCACAAGCACATATTAAACACCAGTACTCTTTACGTGCTCAAGGAAATCGTCGTCATTTGAGGAGAGAAGCGGCAAAATGTGCGCTCCCCAGTAACTGGGTAAACTACACTTCTGTTCATGCCACTGTTGCCCGATTCTATCAAGCTAACAAGCAAATGATCATCACAACATAAGCCCAAAAAAAGCGGCGCGACTTTCGCGAACAACCGCGAAAGAAGCAGAAAATTGATGAAATTTCTCATTCTTGAAAATACTTTTAATTTTAATAAAACCATATCGCTCGAATACGAAGGGTAGTAAAAAAAATCACTAATTATTTTGTACACACAAAATAAGCGCAAATATGAACGAAAGCACAAATTCACTTTTTAAGATTGTCTCCGGGGTAGTCTCTATACGCTTGAATGCACGTTTGCCAGTGCATGACTAACGTTACTTGTTGATATCCCAACGTATGTTTGACTTCAACACTCAAGTACTCAAATCCATGGACAAACACGCTATCAATGAACGATGAATGCGCCATTGGTGAATGTGATGATCACTAAAATAACTATCTTTGCTGAAAAATGCACTTAAGCCCACAAAACGTGACAAGCGACGACAAAATTCTACAAGCGACTCGGTGAAAAAAGAACCCGAAATCCGCTTAATATGCCGGGAACTGGCCACTCTGGCTCATGCATAAACTGCCACACACCGCTTCAGGAACGACAAAGGCAGAGCTCGTAGCTTGAGCCGTGAACCCTCCAAGGCGTCCCGCTGCCCACTGGCATGTCTCACTGCAACAAACCACTCACTGAAACTGTGTGGAAACGAAATGGAGCGGCAATCTAATAGCCAGCATGCGCAGCGCGGAGTAGGGCGCCTCGTAGCTAGCGTTGAACGGAGGAACGCTGGCGTCGAGGCGCCGTCGCACTGATACTACCGAAGCGCGTCCTGTCGTCGCTCGTTAGTGTCACTTCACCTCTTCAAATGGGCGGCAACGGCCCACGCCAAGAAGGTCACTGTGAAATAGAGATGTGGAAGATATACGGCGCGCCTGTAGGCTCATGCATGGGTGTTTGTGGCGCAGTGGTTACAGGGTCCTACTCTCATCGGGACGCAGACCAAGAGGGCGTGGGTTCGACTCCCTGGTCATCCAAACATTTTTGTAATCTGCATATTACTGACGTATTTGCAAGACCAAAATACGCCAATGTATTCGTGTGTCCCGGCATGAAACACTTTCGTGTTAAAAAAATGAATACTACTTCATATCTAGGAGGTTCACGAAACTCGGAAATTTTCCAGAGCTCTTTCTGAGCGCCATCTCTACATTTGCATTGTAATTGGAGTCGTGATTCTTGATATGATATATGAGGTTTTGGACTACCACCTGATTGTGCTAGTGCAGAAGCTCGTGCAGTAGCTCGTATGTAATATAGTAGCCGATATAGAAGCTCAGATATCATATAGTAGCCTATGTAGAAGCTCACGTGCAGTCCAAAGGCTTGGACTGTTGCAAATCGAACGCGAGATCTTTCCTTCTTTTCTTATGCCATCTTCGACCAATCGTCCCGGTGCGCACCGGCGCACCAAGGCGCTACGATGATTGGACGAAACGGTGCACCGGGGCGCCCCGGTGCGCACCGGTGCGATTTCATGAAGATGCCATTAGATGCATGTCAGATGAAGTATCGATCCTTGTATTATGTTCACAAAGATTTTTCAAAAAATTGTAGAACAGTTGAGCTTCGCCTTCAAGAGTAGAACGCGATAACGTAATCTGTCACCATGCGCATCGCCTTCGCAATCGCTAGTCTGGCTTCGGTTCTCGGTGCATGCCTCAACCGTGCCATAAGGAAACGAATGACTGTGCGAGTAACATTGGCCGTTTCAAACTATCCTAAATGCCTCCTGCGAGAACAGTTGTTAAGTGGAAACTGCGCCGTATTTCATTGTTACCGGAAAGCGCGCACTGATGACGGAGACAAACAGAACACGACACAAGCGTCCAATTTTAACTAAAGGTTAATGAAGAAAAGCGGAAGAAAATAAGATACAGAGTACCACGAATCCGTCATATTGCAGAAAACATAACTGAACGACATACGTCACACATTGCTTACAAGTTAGCCTGACGACATGGCCGAGGTGCCAAAACATATCTCTCGAAATCTGCAAGGTGCTAGGCGGTTCAGCAAGCAGGTTTGTTGGATAAACCATTATCGGAAAACACGGTTTGTCGTGAACGAGATGATGTACATGGCGGGAAGTCTCCTGGACCAGACAATCCTTACGACACGTGATAGAGGACCTTCAAATCCCCGCTATCACCAATAGAATTTTTGCTAGAAGGGTACACGTGAACTCAGTGTACTAACAAAATTTTTGCGGTGGATTTCCTACCGTAAAAGTTACAAAATTGAAGAAAAAGAATAAATCGAGCCATTTTCAACATAAGCGCCCGTATCCTTGGGAAAATGCGATTACGATAAATTCCGGCAGATCCCACGTGTTGTGGCAATCATTGACATGCGGAGCAGCCGCCGAGTAGGTATCTACAAAGCATTTTTTTGTTCGAGCCATGAGCTATGAGGTGGGTCAGCGTCTTTCTGTACATTATACTTGTGGGCATATCGAGAGGTTACCAGGCACGACGACTACATTGGCGCCTCAAGGGTAGCTTAATGTCCGATGTAACGTCGGCACTCACAATGCAGCACAGGTGTCAGTTCCATTGAAACCACAGTACGCTATGGTGCGACGATCTGCATATCATATGTAGCGGGCATTGGTGCATTCATACCGTGTCGAGCAGCGCTTCACTGTCGCCAACCGATTGATAGGAGCGTATATGTCATGTTCAATATATTGCTATAAAATAGGATAGATACACCGACAACGTTGGTCAAGTGGTTATGGGGCTCGACTGGAGACCGGAATATTGTGGGACTGAATCCCGGCCATTCGGGCCGCATTTTGATGGAGGCGAAGTGCAAGAGGCCCGTGTTCTTACACTGGAATGCACGTTTAAAACGTTAAAGAATTTCCGTAGCCCTCCGGGGCGGCGGAGCAAGGGTTGCGAGTGACGCCTGCGTGTTGATTGTCCGAGTCGCGGGTGCGTGCAGGCTGTCATGTAAATATCCTGTAAATCACAACATGCTGTCACGATGTCCCGTAAATATTAAAAGCCGGTTCCGAAGACTGATCGGTTCTTGTAGGCTGTCTCTGTTAACAAAGCATCATGTGCATACGCCATATATTGCAAAGAGCCATATTTAAAACAAGTGGCGAAAAAAGTCACACTATCGACGCAAGGGCGAAGCAATGAATGCAGCAGCAACTAATTTTAATGTTGCACTAAGTAAGAGTAGGAGTAAACCCTGTTGGTATACGATTCGGCGTGACTCTGCAAACATTTTCATGAGAAAATAGTAATCTGAAAACATTGGCAGAGAAAAACACTAATCGCTTCGTTCACTGGAGTGAGCGAAGCCGTTAGCTCCAGTGAGCAAAGCGGCGCTTTTCACCTCTCCTTGAGCCACGCCCACCTGCATGCTTCGCAAGCTTTTACGGGCTCCTAGAACATACGACTCGCAGGGCGCAGTTGTTGAAGCGGACTTTATCGGTAGCATGATGCGATGGCGACTGCAAAAATTTGCCTCGAGTGTCCGTGTAATGGTTATCGCAATAAAACGAAATGCGTTCTCTCGCTTTTTTGGGGGGGGGCTGCTCCCGACGTTAGGATTGTGATAGCCTCTGTGCGCGCTCGTCGGAGGCTGTGTTCGTTTTTCGCCAAAGTGTGCATGGCACGGCACTCGGTAATTGCATAGGTATTCGGTTGTTTATTGCAAATTCCACGACAGATAAGCTTACGAACCTTCTTTTGTTGTAGAATGCACTGCTTTTGCTATCAGTAATGCGCCTTTCTAGAGAATATGTCACTTCTTGAACGTGTACAAGTAGCAGAGTTTTATACGGTGGTTATTTACTTCTCATTGCCTAAACTTCCCAGTTAGGCTGGCCATTGAGTGCCGAAACCGAGGTGTTACCTAATAAAGCCAACAGATAATGAAGCTAAGGAACGCATAATGGGCATGACTGGTAGTTTTTCTTGAAATATACTAAATTTGACATATATGGATTGCAAGGAACAGTGCCTCAAAGCAGATTCCATGCGGTGGAGTTGGAATCCACAACATTCTGTGTGCGATGCTCCACATGTTCATCTATGACAGCTCTGTCAACTGTATCGGTTTCTGTCTAGAAGGAGCCCTGGAAATGTTATTTCAATAGGTAGAGCATCGGAGCGTAACTCGAAGATGATTCGTTCAACCCCGCCCCCCCCCCCCAGGAGAGATTTGTTTGTTTTGTGAACTTGGTTTCGTTTTCCATCACGTGATATTTACTCGACTTCATTTGAAAATTACTGTTAACATCGTTTGCTTCAACGACAAAGTGGCAAGAGTAAAGCAGGACGTTTCTTTTAACACTCCTGGCAACAATGACATTTTAGGAAACAATATTACACTAACTTTTTGCGAACAATGTTACAAAAAATCTATATTTTAGTGAAGGATAAAGCCGACTACTATTTATGCTCTTCTTTCGAGACGCATGCCTGCATGGATCTCACCATCATCGTGCATTATGCCAACCCTTTATTTAATGAAGCTTCATTTAATGCAGTATATCGTCGGGCTGAGATGACAGACGTTCAAGTATAGAGTAACAATGGCCGCAAAACAATTTCAATTTCGCGAACTGGGCTACCGCACAAAAACCAATTTGGATCTATTTCTACCACCTGTTTATTATCAGTGTTGTATAGGCCGTGCTTTGACTTGCGCCATGCAGCATAAATAACTAATATTTATTATTCCTTAATTAATAATCCTTCATTTTTAAAATTATATCAGCCAGTACTCTAGGGGACGAGCGCCAGCGAGAGTACAAACCAATAAATTAAAGAACTATTTGCGCAAAATAGTAAACTTTTGTAGCTGGCGTGAGCCAATTACGGTACAGCCAGTAGCGCTGTGGATATAACCCAGTGCACATCCTTGACCGCCTTTCTTGCTTTAACGCACCTTACATTTTCATTCTTCTTTTTCCAGGATGGCTAATTTTCACCAAGGCTAATTAATATATCCATGATAAATACGCACACGCCATCTCCTTCTATGAAGCTATCTGAGAGGACGTGGATAACTGGATTCCTTCGGTACATGTCGTCCTCTGACTTATTCCTACGATAGTTACGTCTTATTATGTTGTGGCGTTGCGTTTTCGAACATTATTATTATTGCAATTCTGTTGCAGTCGCACGCAGGCTTACGACTTCGGCAGAAGTGAACGCCCAATGGAAAAAATTGCGACAGCAGTGGTCACAGATTGGTTAGTGGCGCTCACGGCCAGGTCATTGGCGTTTCAGCAGCGCTTCGTGCTGAAGACGCACAGTTTAGCCAACACTGTTTTGCTTCTGAATTTTGTGGCGGACGCAATCGCATTTTGTAGTGACCTAGGAGTGAGTGCTCCTATAGATAAAGTTCTGAGTGAAAAACACACACATCTGATGTAACTGTGGTTTTGTACGAGATCAACAGATGTTCAGATATCTATATTTTTTTATTTGTCCTTGCTCTTGCGTTTTTCCAACGCAAACGTTGTATATATTAAACTCAATGATCTCACAGTGCATCGCAAAAGATCGTGATGCACATAATTGCACTGTTCTACCACGTGACCTGTTTTTGGGGGCAAAAGGTTTGCCTGCCTCTTAGGCGGAACCTAATGCGGAGATTATGAGGAAAGACTATGTCTGCGACAATAAATGAAGCACGCAATAGTATACGGACCTTCCTAGAAAATAAACTTCCATGCGAAAGTCCGCACCTATCTCTGGTCTTAGGCATTAGCCGTATAGTGTTCAAGCCGTGCTATTGCGTTTGCTCACTAATGCGGACCGCGTCAAGGTTGCGATCCCATGGTTCGTTAACAAAAATACCTGCTCATTTGCAGTAAAATATCGGCATAAACTTCTTTACTCTGTACAGCAAGTAGGAGCTTGCTTGTCTAAATTCTGGGTCATTCATTGAACAATATACTGAAGTGCGACGAATTAACAGCTTGCATATTTTGTGTCAAATGTCATTCTGCCCATTCCTCAGCTGTTATCATTTGCGCTTAGAAATTATAGACTTCATTTTAACTATCTGAAATGACTAGCTGTTGAGATTGCAGGGCGCGAATAGTTGAAAAAATCATGGTTGGTGTCTCCAATATAGGAATCTTTAAACACGAAAGTGAACAGTTTCTTCAGCGGAGGAGTTGACTGCTTACCGTACGTTGAGATATGAGAGACTGCAGAATCTCTATTGGTGTTTGGCAGCATAGCGATGTCTGACGCGGATGTACATATCTTGATGCCTAATGGCACATCTCCATCGCGACGACTAATGTCCATAATCATGTTTTAAACGTTGTGGTAGCTGAAGTAGTTATCATGCACCTGGACACTACATATAGTGAATCCCCGGCAAAGATGCCATCAGCAGGTACATAATAAGCACTGCTATTTATATGCACTCAGTCAAGGCGACGTCACTTGACGAGGGAAATTCCAGTGTTTGCGCTCCCCAATAAAAGGGTAAACAATGCCTCCACTCATGGTATAGTACACTGCACTTCCGAAACGTGAGACAGAATGTTTAGCTTGATCCGTGAACTCGGGAAGGCCTTTCGCTTCTGGCGTGTCTTTCGCTGTACCAACACATTCAGAGCGTGATATTTACCCGTTGATGTCATTGCCTTTCTGTGGCGTTTATTGGAGCACTCATATTAGTCGGTGCAATCACACTTGAAGTAGTCGGCAGTTCAGAAATACCGTTGGAGCTTTTGAAAGCCTCACTACTCTGCAGATGAGCCATTACACTCTAACACGACGCGAAGGGCGAAACACGTACTGAGTTTTCACGGTACCGAATCACAGCGTACGGTGCATTGCACCAGCCGTAGAGTTTACTAAAAACTTCTGATTCGCTGAAGCTTTCCAGGCGCTCCCTCTCAGCTCTCGTTAGTGTCACGATGCAGCCCTTCATCACCGATCCCAAGCGGCGAAATGCTATCCGACTATGTCATTCAGCCGTCTAAGTTTCCGTGGCCGTCTACCATGGTGCTACGAAAGAAGAAGGATGGAACGCTATGTTTCTGCGTCGACTATCGTCGTCTGAACTGAACCATGAAAAAGGACGCCTATCTGCTCCCACGGATAGGCGATGACCTGGGTCTACTCCACAACGCGAAGTACTTGTCGATGAATCTCAAGACCAGAAACTGGCAAATGAAACTCGACGAGAGACACCGAGAGAAGACAGCTTTTATTAAACCATGCGGCCTGTTCGAAGTCAAAGTCTCGACCTTTAACCTTTGCGCGGCACCTGCGTCGTTAAAGACGTTATGATACAGTACTGGCAGGCCCTAAGTCTCAGATTTGCCTCGTGTACATGGTCGACGTCGTTGTGTTTGCTTTAAATTTCGAAGAAGAATTCCGCCGCCTTGAAGCTGTACTTCATGCAGTGAAACACCTCCGGGCTCATCCTGAAGCCAGAAAAGTGCCACTTCGCTTATGAGAAGCTCTTGTTTTTGGGCCGCGTCATTAGAAAGCCTGATGTTTGCCCAGATACGCGGAAAACAGCTGCCATATCTGCCTTCCCACCACCCACAGACAAGAAGGCCGCACCCAGAATCCTGGGCTCGTGAACCGATTACAGACGCTTCATCAAGGAAGTTTCGCCAATCGCCGAGCTACCATTGCATCACACGAAGACTGTCGTTGAATTCTAGCGGCAAACAGCGCAAGTCCAACCATTTCAAGAACGGAAATGACGCTGGCGTGCGCCTCCAGTACTTCCGCATTTTGACGAATATGTTGATAAGAAATTCCTCGTCGAAGCAGGCAGCGTAGGGCTCGGCGCCATCCTTGTGTAGAGGACTGATGATCTGGAAGTGTTATCAGTTATGCTGGCCGATTGGTATGCAAGGCGGAAGCCAATTCTTCAGCAGAAAAGAGTGCCTCGCCATCAACGGGATGACATCAAGTTTCGCTCCTACCTCTCTGACAGGAGCTTCAATGTTGTGAATGGCCACCATGTCGAATCTGTCGCTTCAAGGATTCGGAATTAGCGTCGTTTACAAGTCCGGACGAAAGCACTGTGACGTCGACATCATGTCTCCATCCCCCAACGACCCGCCTTCATAGGCCGACGAGGACAATAATTGCCTCTTCGGAACGATAAGTGCCGATGAATTCGCTGAATGACAGCGATCCGACCCGGAGCTCAGGTGCCTATGGAATACCTCGAGGACCAGACCGACGTTCTTCCAAAGGTATTCAAGCCAGGACTGGCGTCATTTTTTGCGGAACAGTGTTTTCCTAAACAAGAACTTCTCACCGATCCGGGCCAACTATCTCATCAAAGTGCCCTCAGTATTACGTCCAGAGCTTCTGAAACCTTTGCATGATCACCCGAGGGCAGGACACCTCGGATTTTCTTCCACGCTCGCGAGGATACAAGAAAAAAGCTACTGGCTTCACTGGCGACGTCACCCATTACGTAAGGACTTTCCGAGACTGTCAGCAACGAAGACACCACCGACTAGACGAACTGGACTTTTCCAACGCATAAAGCCGCCACCTCCCCGACCATTCTAGAAAATCTAGATAGCATTACTGATGCCATTTCTGAGCGCGACATCTAGAAAATAGATGCATAGTCGTAGCTACCGACTCACCCTCTACTTCGAAACAAGGGCCTTGCTCAAAGCCAGTGCCGCCGAAGTCGCCAAGTTCTTCGTTGAGAATATCATTCTGCACTATTTTGCCCCAGAGGGCCTCGTCACCAACAGAGGTACGGCCTCAACGGTGGACCTAACTGAGGCGATCCTGAGATACAGTCACACAAGCTACCGCCGGATAAACCGCCAACCACCAACGGACAAACGGGGTTATCGAGCGTCTAAATAAGACCATCGCCGACATGCTGGCCTTGTGCGTTGACGTCTAACATCAAACACAATACGTGGGAAACGATTAGGCCGAAACGATTAGGCCACAAACGGGATGGCTTCGCCACGCTAACGGCGAGCTATTTATATACACCACTTGCGGTGGCGGTACTCAGAGATCGGTGGTACATCAGCGTGTCTTCATTATCGCTAGTGAAATGGCATGAAGGGCTCGAAGAGCGCGCTTGAAAGATCGACGCCCTACGCACCGCGCCTACACAAGCGACGGCGCCTACAGGGCGCGGTCGCTTGTGCGTGCGCTTATCTGTTGTGGGCGGTGGTTTTTACGTCTTGTGCTCTCATCGCAAGTATGCGTTGAGAGCACGAAGGTCACTTCGTTCACTGCAGCGGCCGCTTTTGCGAAAGGAGCGCACTACTCACACAAAATTAAGTTACAACTGTGACAGTTCGCGCTCTGCCTGTGTATGTTCCTTCCGTGCGTCCTTTCTGCTTGAGAAGCGTGTTGCAAGTTTTGAGCAGCTTGCCGTTCTTCCCGTGACATTACAATTTGTTGCTATAACGTTCGTTCCTTCGCCGTTGGGGTGAAAGAATGCCGACGAAACGCTCAACTACGTCTGTGAAGACACGTTTCAGTTTCGTGTTATACCGATTGCTATGACAGAAGGATCAGCCGTGTTTTTCTAGTTTTTAGGCAACCGGCCCAATACACGCGTAGCTATTTGCTTCCACGAACCACTCCCGAATCAATCGAACTTTCGAGATTATTTTAGAACCTTCCGATTAGAACACGCACACAACGTGAACATTAGAGTTTATTCTGGAACTTATGCGGCCACCAGCGATAACGCTGGATTATTCGATGACCCATGCATAAATGCCGATGCGCTTTACCTCTCGGTAGATTACTCGACGCCAGACACTGCCTGCGCCGATATCATCACTTTGAGAGCGGTTGTTATTCCGGGCTCAAGTTCGCCCAAATAAAGTGTTTCTTCTAGAACACACCACCCACTGCCTCCGTCCACGTCACGGCCACGTGACAATATGCAACGGATTGAATTATTAGTCCGCAATGTTTTTGTGCACTTTCACAACAGAACGCGAGCTCCACAGCGAGATAATAAATGTAGGGAGAGAAATTGGAAAAGCGAACGAGCGAAAGTTTTTACGCATGACTCACGACTCCGAGCCGACTTACATTCCCCACATTAATATTTCATCACCAAATGTCTGAAACCAGCGAACCCGCTCAAGCTTTTCTCTCAAATGACATGGTAACCTCAGGGGCAAGTAGCGTTTCATGCTGCGTAAACAGTTGCCGTTCTTCCACATTCCCTCTGAAGTGGTGCCTCATATACCTATCATTCAGAAAATGCTATATCTAGTTAACCGCATCCGAATTCGAGTGAGCACATGCAGCTTCGCAGCATGTCTAGTGCAGAGTTTATCAAAAAACTTTAATAAATTATGCCAATCTGCACCAAACCTACCTTCCTTTCACAAATCTTCCTATAGCGCTCCGTAAGCCTCAACGCACTTGTTATACAACCGTAAATAATTTAACGTGCGCTGCGCATTTCTTTTAGCAAATCTCAGTGATAAAACCAATTTTTTTAAGCTGAGCAATCTTTGTGAATAAATGTGCGTTCCAGTGCTTGAGTATTGCCTACGACCCTACCGATCTTGTTACACTTGTGGCACGATGTCACTCATTGCGCGAGATGCATCGTTTGTTGCAGCAATCAAGCGCGCTCAGGGTACCAAAAATGAATGCACTTCTTCGGAGTCTAGGCGATGTCTACGAGTCTAGAACTTTTACCTAGTGCATGTAATAAAGGTATCGCACGACAAATCTAACGAAAGAGTGATATTGTGTCAATTTCTTTTCCTTTTTCTCAGGCGATGTCGTGCGACAAGCAAATGTCATCTAATGATTACTGTACAGATAACCTCCTATGTCAGGCGACTGAAGAGAGCTCGGACACGAATAAACTGAGTTGGGTTCGTTTATCCATGTTTGTCCGGATGGAATATTGTACGAAAATCCTAGGCCTTTCTTCACATATGCTGAGCATAGGACACCTTAAGCCAGAAACCACTGGAAGCATGAACGACGACGTGAGCGAGAGTTGTGACGACATGATTGCATTTTGTAATTAAAAGTTCTTATTAAGTTAGACTGAAAAACAACGATTCAATATAGACCACTCTAGTACGTCCCTAGGAACCGGTGACAAATCAAGCGTATATACGCTACGTCAACTGATTGGATTGAGAATGTGGTTTTCAACGAATATGATGAATTTTTCCCGTGGGAGAGCAAACGAGTGACTTAACTAAAAAGCTAGAAAGTGTGCAAAGAAAGGCGGTTAGGTTTATATACAATAAATACAGTTTGCTCGATTCACCCACTGAATTAATCGCAAGAGCTGGGCTACTAACATTACGAAATCGCGCTAAACTCTCACGCCTAAAAATGCTCTTCCAACTTATTCATAAACAGCTAAACATCGACAGCTCTAGGTTCATATCCATTTCGGAAGCCAGACAGTCTCGCCACAAACATCCATTAACTTTACAGGAATACCATTTTAACAGCAACTGCTTCAGGTATTCTTTCTTCCCACAGTCAATTAGAGAATGGAACAGATTACCCGGCTGTATAACCAATAGCAATGACTTGAATACTTTTTTGACATTGCTTGATAACCATATTCGTGCCACCCATAGCTGAATTGATGTCGTTGTTTTTTCTCTCCTCTACTTGTAAAAATTCTTGAGTGCCTTTTGATTATGATAATTGTTTCAGTGCCATACGCAGTGAATTTGTTTTTCATGTTAATAGTGACATTTTTGCATGTTATTGAAACGGTCCACCATGTACCATATCTGAGTTGTAAAAGTTTTTCACCACATTGCTTATGCTCCTATATAATCCATGTGGTATCGTATAAGAATTATAGTCATACACTTCCACTTTCTCAATGTAAGTGTATCTCTTGTATCTTTCGGTTGCCCTCCTGCAATAGTCCCCATTGGGACTGGCAGTATGTAAAAATAAATAAATAAATAAATAAATAAACGAGCTCTTGTCATGGGCTGCAATTGAAAGTACACTCGCCTTCTGAAAGTCATATGCAATACTCGAACCATTGTTCTCAGAACGAGGCTTCGTGTGCACGTAAACGAGTATATTGCGGTGTATTTCTACGCACGACAAAGGGCTGCAAATGCATTAAAAATCCAAATTGCAGAGAAAAAGTAATATTTACATACCAATTATGCATTCTTAAAGCCCTGATGTCTCGGTAGCTACAATATGTGGCAGCGGATAAAGGTTATTCACGTATTTCTGTGCGCCTTGCACACTCGTGGCCACCACGGTGTAGGGCGAAAATAAAAGCATTAGTGTGTTCGGAACAATGTCATCATTACAATTCGACATTGCATGTAGTTTCATGCATTGGCGCTTTGCATCATAACGCGAAAAAAATGAGTACTACTACCATTCCAAAGTCTTATTTCTCATACATGTTCATTTCATCTGCTTTTTATTCTCTACTGTTACACTTTCTTGATTTTTTTCTTTTCCTTGCTTAACTTTGTTTTGTATTACTTTGGCCAATAATTGCCCTAGGGTGCATAGTATCCTGCTGCAAAGTTATATGCCCGAAAGACACCCACGAATTTTTTTTTCTGAAATTTGATTCGTAATTACCTATGTGTACAGTTTTAATTGCTTCTCTTATTCCAGGAATAGCGCAACCACCGTAGGGTTCCTGAGAAGTCAATTAATGATGTTTCGACTGGAATATGCAGCCAAGTTCTTTTTCCCTCTTTTCTATATTGAAACAAGCTAACGGGAATATTTTCAGCCCTCGCTTTTAGTATATATGTCGCAAGCCGAAATTCTTGAATCCACAGACCTGCGGAGACGCGCACTCACTACCGTCGAATACGACCACAGGTAAGATTAAGCTTCGTGTGGGAGCGGACTAGTTGGTATTCCATAATGCTAAAGCTTTAGCGCAAAACGAGAACAGCGGACAAAGAAACTATTAGCGCTTGTCTTTGTCGTTTCTTTGTCCCCTGTGCTCGTTTTGCGCTAAAGTTTTAGCATTAAGCTTCGTGCCGCCGACATGGCCTGCATTTTTTAGGTCGGGGCCTAAACCTTTCGCTCCAGCCCAGGGGGCATTCTCTTTACTTTCGGAATTGTTTTTTCATAAAAATATGTACTTTAGTGGTTAATTATTTACCAAATCTATTGAAGGAGTAGGTGGCAGCAATAGTGAATCTTGAAGCACAACTTGTTCTGCCATTTACTACAATTTCATGCTGCCATGAGTGCGGGAAAATACGTGTATTTAGTACATGCCTTGAGTATTACTTCCAATCTTCCCGCTTAAATTGCTGCGTGCCATCACTAGCTGTGGAAGCTACAAACGAAAAACAAAGGCATACTCTGGGCTACTTTCTGAAATGTTAATGCGAACTTACCAAGGCACATTCAGAATCTTCATTACAATATTGATACTATCTGTGACTCCCACAAGCACCGATTGTATTTTTCTGCAGCTGAAGCCAAAATGAATCGTGCCTATGGAATGGACCTGCTGGTGGCTGT
Organism: Rhipicephalus sanguineus; assembly: GCF_013339695.2. Taxonomy (NCBI): domain Eukaryota; kingdom Metazoa; phylum Arthropoda; class Arachnida; order Ixodida; family Ixodidae; genus Rhipicephalus; species Rhipicephalus sanguineus. The sequence continues at coordinate 95,794,120 of NC_051181.1, forward strand.
TGCCATTGCGATAGGTACCATTTTTGAATTCATTTCAATCTGAGAAATGTTAAACAGAAATCTTTGTAATGAAAAACGCCTGCTGCACGGGTCCATATAAGAGATAGTGCCTGAATATCGAAAACAGAACGTATGTTTATTTACCTGTTTCTGTGCGATGCTTCCGTTCTATTTCTTTAATAATTATCATGAAAAATAGTTTTCGTCGTTTGGTAATGTATATTTCAGTCGCATAAATGTGCAGTGATCTGTTTAAAATGAAATAGTGGAGTCAAGTATTCGTAAAATAAAATTTGGCAATGCCTGTTATAATATGTAGCATAATTCAAACTACGCTCTATGAACGAGCCACTCTCCGATGTCTCACTTTAGCAGCAACGCTAGTGCTGTGTGCTTTTCGTATTCGTTCTAGGGTCTTTCAAATAACCTAATCAACATCCATATTACGCCATAACACCTATAGTATTAGATGTGATCAATTACTCTTGTTCTTTACAGTTGTAATATAACCGACATGGGTACCAAAATGAGGTACAAGTGTTGTATTTGATTGAGTGTGCGTTCTTATAGCAGGAAACATGTTAAGCTTATTGAAGCACTAAAACTTATGTGCAATGTGCACGCTTCCCATTGAGTACGGCACCCAGTTCTTAAGTATGTGTTTCAAACCGATGTTCAAAGCTTTCAAACCGGCCTGGATTGTTGGGAGTGTATTTGATAGAGCGCAGCGCGCGTAGCCAAATATTGGTGGGAGAACTTGAAGAAAATTTACATTTGTGGAACCTAAAACAGTAAGCGCGAAAAACTACAGGTCTGCGAGGCATTACACTGACATCTAATTCATACTTGCCTAATACCACCAGGACGGTGCACCACTATATTGCACTGTCTTTCATATATCCATGGCATTTTAATTCATTATCTTTTTTTCTGTGACGCCAAAGAAGGAGAATTACGCGCAAAGAACATCAAGCATTCGTGCATTTTGTCAATAGTGCTATGCGTAGGCCTAGATGGTTCTCGGTTAAGCATAAAAACGGCATTTAAATGTGGTTATTCTGCATCAATGCAGGCGCAGATTTCAGGGTCATTCAAGAAATATGGTGCTGTTATGAAAATCTTTTTAGGAAATACACAGTTTTCCGTTTGCTTATCACCATACTGTCTACACCGAGCTTTCGGGTGTAAATTGGCGCAGAACTTGAGCGTGCGCTACTCCGCAAAATGTAATGAGGGCAGTGAAAAATTGTCACAATTATTCGATTACACAAAGGATAATGTGTTTCACGTAATAGTAGTGGTTCCTACGCCCTGGAAATTTAAGTTTTGTTGGTCATCCTTACAATGCAATGAAAACGCCGACAGACATAATGTGATATCGGTCAAAGATTCCCCCAGCAAAGATATGGCTAACTCTTCATTAGTGAAAGGGACATGCGTATTATTTGTACGACGACATTATAAAATAGGCCAGCTGGGCGTTCATGCTGCTATGTTGCTGAAAGCGAATTAGTCTGTGAGTTGCATTCACTCGCCGCTATGCGCACCTCATCCGCCGTGCGGACAGCCCGAACTGTGAACGATGCCAAGTACATGAAACAACAGCACATATATTTTGTGACTACCCACTTTACGTGTCGCAACGTAATACACTTGCTTCAACGTTCGCAGGAATTGGTGTGGCAACACTGAGTGAGACGGGTATTTTGTGAGCTATGCGCGACCAGACAAAGTCACAAACTGCTGTCAAGGCTGTGATAGAATTTCTTAAGAGCACAGAACTGGACACAAAACTATAGCGCAACAAATATGTCACGTGCTTATTGTATTATTGTATATACGCATACCTCTTTTCTCTCCCCGCCATCACCCCTCATCACTCCTTTTTTCCCCTTTCCCGTTTTCCCTGTGCACTTTTCTTTGGTTTCCTTTCGGCGGTTCTCATCATGGCCCCAACTGATGCTCTCGCCGGTGCAGGGGGTGTCGGAGGAACCGATGGTATCGGCGGCACTGGCAAAAAGTGAATCGATGAGTGCGCCGAGTCTAGCGCTCGCTCTTCTTACCACACTATGGAAAGCGTATTGAAATTCAATAAATAAGAAATTCCAGAAATATCACTCGATATTCATGTGTAGATAACGAAATGAGTTTGTGATTGTTACGCACTGAGCGCCAGGTCCATAAACTTTGCATGCACGATCCGAGATTTTGTTAAAGGTACTGACACAATATTTCGCAGCCAAGCTAGCCTGCGCGATCGATTCCAGTGAACATGCGTATATCGCCTGCAGCATATCAACAGCGGACAAAGCTTGTGGGGTCTGTCGACATCGCCGCTCTCGGAACACACGGACACAGTTCACTTCTTCCGGGCAACCAAACACGCACACGTTCATTAATCTCTTTCTTTTACATACGAGGAGCTCGCCTACCGAATCTGATACAGAACTATTACCACGCTAAGTGATCTTATACAATGCTAATACAATACCCAGAAAAAATAACACACACAAGACAATATAAGACATAAATTGCACCACGAATGCGGCATTTCCGATTTTTGACTAACCGCGAATGTCCAGCGGGAAACGAGCCGGGATATTGTCCCCCACGGACCCACCGCGGGAGACGTCCTTCCACGCAGGCCACCAATCCCCAAAAGCCCGAGTGCCTACCGTTTCCTGCACGTCTGCCTCCAAGGCGGCGCTGCTGGCGCCTCCGCGCTAGGTCTACATCCTGCGAGCACAGCGCCATTATCGCTCGGCGGCTTTTAAAGCCAACTGCGGCCAATACGCGAGGCTCGCGTGCACCATGAGGCGCAAACGGCTTTACAGGGGGTGCTAGCACCCCCAGAAACAATTCTTAACTTGCTTCCGATGGTAGTTCAAACGCTCATATAACAAATCAAGAGTCAGAACTGCAATCACCATCCAAACTTTGGCTTTCCTTTGAAAAAGAGCTCTACAAACTAAGTGTGTTTTGTGAACCAGGTGGATGTAAAGTTAAATGGTGAAGTGGCAATTTATATTAATCCGTTTACTTTTATTACTATCTTAAAGTAGTATTTGATGTAAACGGATTAACAGCAATAGCTTTCCGATTAATAATGAAGTCAGCCGTCACGTACATGGGGTGTTTCGTTAAACGAGAAGATTGTGCGTTGTTGTTTGAAAAAACTTGCTTTATCACACCGTCATAGCAATCGATATAGCACGAAAGTGAAAGGCGTCTTTAAAAAAAGGAGCTCAATGTTCATTGTACATTGAAAAATCAGAGCTTACGCGATATCTGCTGATGTCTGGTGGCTATAGCACTGTTTGATGTAGACGCACCTACGTTGACACCTGGTGGAACATCTCCATCGAGACAAGATACCTCAGTGATACAGATTAAACTTTGTGGTAGTTGAAGTAGTTAACGTAAACCCGGACACTGCGTACGGTGAATCCCGCGCAAAGATGGCATCGACAAGCAAATAATAAACACTAGTACTGCATATGTGCTCACGGAAAGTGTTGCCATTTGAGAAGGGAAAGGGAAAGGTGTGCGCTTTCCAGTAATGGGGTAACCTACACTTCTGCTCATGCATACGCTGCCACACAACGCTTCAGGAACGCCCTGGGCAGATCTCGTAGCTTGAGCCGTGAACCCTCGAAGGCGTCCTACTGCGCACTGGCATGTCTCCCTGCAACAAATCATTCACTCAAACTGTATTGAAACGAAATGGAGTGGAAATCGGGGAGCCAGCCACCGCTGCGCGGAGTAGGGCGCTCGTAGCCAGCGTTGAACGGAGTAATGCTGGCACCAAAACTCCGTAGCACTGAGACTACCGAAACGCATCCTGTCGGCGCTCGTTAGTGTCATGATGCAGTACTTCACCTCTCGCAGACAACGACACCACCCCACGCCAACAAGTTCACCATGAAAGGGAAAAGATGTGAAAGATATAAGGCGCGCTTGCAGAGATTCATGCAGGAGTGTCCGTGGCGAAGTGGTAAAAGCGCCCAACTCCCATCGTCGCAGACTGTGAGAGGTCATGGATTCGACTCCCAGGTCATCGAAGTTAACCAAACCTTTTTGTGTATGCATTTTACCGACGCGTCTGCGTGACGGAAATACGTCAGTGAAGTCTTGGTGGACCCTGACATAAAACACTTCGGTGTTAATAAATAAATACTGCTTTATATTTAGGTTAACGAAATTGAGAAAACTTCTAGAACACTTTTTGAAAGCCATGCCTGAATTTGCATTGTGATTGGAGTTGTGATTCTTGAGGTGATATAGGAGCTATTCGACTAACACGTGATAGTAGTAGTCCAAAAGCTAATATTGTAGCACATATGTAGGTCTCAGTGTTTTCGGATGAATCCGAAAAAATCCGATAAACACTCGCCGTTAAAATTTTTGACAATTCGGATTTATCCGATAAACGCTGATGGTAATGGCCAATATGAGCCTGTTTTGTTCTTTATAGAAAGCTCATATTCTAAGCGACCATTGATACAACGGCTGGTTTGACAGATATAAGCTTCACCTCACGTCAATAGTATCGACACGCGCCATGCTAGATACGTCAGCGTGTTCACGGGCCCCAGGAGCACGACACATCTTGATGCACTTAAAACTCGATCTTTTGATACCCGATTTTACGAAGTTCCCGATCAAGCGAATAGATTTCTATAGTCGTTCAAATACCCATAGGGTTCAGTGCTTTTAATTTGGCCACCAAATCCTTTTAACGATTTTACTCCTAAAATAACTGGGTAAAAAAGCGGTGATTTCCTTCTAATTATGACTGATACGGGTTTTTATTTGAGCAGCCGTTGTAACGCAATCACGTTAAAACATCTCTAGGTGCCATAGTTAGCGTCCTAGCATTGCTATGACGAGGCTGAACGCCGCTACAATCTACGCAACAAAGGACTCGGCAGCCAGTGGAGTTCTTGCGTACGGGTCGGTGCAAGAGGTGGCGGTGGCTTCTTTAGTTATTCCATGGTTTATGCGACTGATAACACTAATCATCTCCCCTCGTCTTTCTCTCTGGGCCTGCTGACACAGTCGCTGCCATCGTTCTCCGCGTCATGGCATGTGAGCGAGCAGTCATAACACCACGTGAAGTGATCTACCTGCCCTGGCTCGCCAGGAGATGGTGTCATTACGCCAGGGCTGCTCTCGGGCACCCAAACGGTCGCGGCACGGGGCCTCGTCATGCGATGTCCCGGACTATGGATGCCGACCATGTAGCGGGGTCATGCTTTCGCCCTCGAACTCATTTTTTTAAAGTAAATGTTTTCATCTCTCTCTCTGCTCCTCGGGCCGCCCGCACGGACTTTACAGACGCGCAGGACATTGGATGCCGACGAAAACAAAGGCGTGGTTGCTTTGGGGTGCCGCTACGTTACTGTTTTAAATTTCGAAGGACCAAAACATTTTCCTCTACTTTTACGAAATTCGCGATTTAGCGAAATAATGCGAGCGTCTCCATCACTTCGTTAAATCGAGTTTCAACTGTGTACGGTCCCTTGGCGGCACTGGGGCGCACCAGAGGACATCGAATATACGGACCGCGCAAAGTATGCTTGCGTCTATTACAACAAGCATTAAAGGGGCCCTGTAACACTTTTCGAGCATGCTCAAAAAGCGCAGCCGATCGGTAGTCGAGGCTCCCGAGAACACGCGAGCCAAATAATATAGCGATGCACACGGCCTGGAATTTAAAATAAATTCTCAAAGTCAGCTGAAAATCGCTCCCTCTTCTCTCGACAAATGATGTATTAGTCCGCAAAATATGACGCGATTGTCGGCAGTTCCACCATTGGCTGATGTTATAATCACGATAACACCCTCATCATTACTTTCGTTGTTAATTTTGAGTTCAATAAGTAGATAATATGTATGTTTATATTATGTTATCGCGTTAAAAACACCGAACAAACATTAATATTAGCACTTCCGGTCTCACCGACAGCTCGTCTGCTCGTAGTTGCGTGGTTCCGTTTTCTTCGCCATGCGCAGTGCCGAAAACGTGAATATTTCTGTGCTTTTGACCATCGCCGGTTGCCGTTGAGAGTGGCAGCCGTTCGAGTGTTGCCTCGTCAGCTGAGAACTGCATCGTCGGCACGTTCTCACGACCGACCGAGGCACGGGCGCAGCGTGTCTCCGATAACAATGCTGGCGTCCGGTAATGGCGGCGCTTCGGGGTCGTCTGCCAGTGCCGTCTTACGAGGCGGTGTATCGGAGTATGGGCCGAAACCGATCTCAGCTGTCATTCGTTCCAAACGAGCGCGCACGTTTGCTTCCATGGTTGGCAGAGCGATGAAAACACTACGGCGTTCGAGGTGCACACCGAACATTACCAAACCGACGCGCAGTTTTCAAGCACGCGCGATACACAGCGCGATCGACTCCGCTCGACGAGAACGACGCAAGCCGACCGGAAGTGGCGGCACAGACCACGTGGTTGCGCCGAGACGCCAGAGAGAAAAAAATGAAAAAATGCCGCCGGCGCTGACGTCGCCTCCTCGCACCTCCGCCCTCCCTCCCTCCCCTCACGCCGCGCGCAGTTTTCCGCGCGCTCGCTGCGTTGAGTTGAGAGTGAAAGCTGCGGAACGTGATCTCTATAATTTGGTAACACCACTTAGACTTGACGGATTCGAAAAATTTTTGCGGCATATGGCTCGTGAAGAGTCATACGTCAATAATGGGACTATTCCAATATAACAAAGAAAGGTGTTGCAGGGCCCCTTTAACGTTGTAATACGCACACATGCAGGTGTTATGTATGCAAGTATCTGTGCTTGTTTGTATATGTATTTGTGCATTCAAACCTTCTAGACAACTAAAATACGCTTTGTCTCTTCTGGTGTTTTCGTGTTCAGATATCACTTCATCTAAGTTATTGAAGTATTGACAATAACGCAAAATTAGGTTGATATATCATTTCGTGTATTATATTACACTGTTGACAGTAATACAAAATAAAACTCCGGATTTTGGAGAATTGGGGATTTACGAGAAATAAACTCCGAAAAACACCCTCTGAATTTCAAGAAAAATGAACTGCGAAAACACGGAGCCCTACTCATATACAATATAGTAGGTCATATAAAAGCTCATATATTATGTAGTAGCCGATATAAACGTCTTGGAGACGTCGAGCGCGAACTAAGACATGGACAAAGAGGGAGGGAACGACACCAGCCCTGCTGTCAACTCAAAGCTTTATTAGGCAAGATCAAACATCTACACCCAACCGGAGCACGTCACCCTCTGCACATGCGCACCGCACTAGGTGCAATACCAGGCACTATTATACCCTGTCTACTTACTAACTCCTTTCCTTTAGGAGCGACACTTCTTTGTTGGAACTCGGTAATGGCGGGTGACTGCTACCAGTTTACCCACTAATGCGAATGTGAAATGCTTCTGCTAGTTCCCGTGTGGTGCGATCGCGGTGCTTAAACAGAGAGACCGTATGAGAAAAGCGCGCTTTAGTCACACTGACAACAATGCATCGCTACAATTCAGTCATGTTGCCAGGCTTTATTTCAAGCAATGTGTGACGTATGTAGATGAGTTATGTTATCTGCATAGTGACGCATGCGTGACACCCTGTATGCTATTTGCTTCCGTTTTCCTCCAATTTTATTATTTCAAAGTGAGCGCTTGTGTCGTGTTGTTTTCTCTTTATCAGTGCGCGCCCTCCGGTAACGCTGAATGCATACTAACTCGCCCAGTTTTCTACTTTGTTATGCATAATGATTCCTTTTGGGAATCGGCGAAGGGCCCAATACGCGTCCGTAAGGAAACACGCGAACATACGCAGTTACTCATTTTGTTGATTCTTTTGCAGCTGATGAGGAATAAATATGTCTGAGCGCTTTCTAAGGGCTGGGCCTTTAAACACGCACTCTTTGCGCTATTCATATGTTTCGCTGCCTCGCGCGATTCTACGCTTATGCCACGCTACACTACCCGCGTTAACGCGACTACTTCAACTACATGACATTCATATAGTGTTTTTTTTTTTTGAAGCACTTATAAGCAATATCGTGGCTCTGTCAGGTAATTAGGAAAACAAAAATAAAATGTCGTGGCTTTGTGGTAGAACACGTATTTGCCAAGCAAACGGCGTGGGTTGGATTCTCGCTCGATCGAAAGTTTTTTATTTGTCTTTAATTTCCATCTTTCTCCATTTTTTTTTTGTAACGGACAACATTATGATTTTTCGCTCACAACCAACTTCGCCGACATACAACTTCGTCGTACAATAATGTCTTATGCGTCTTGCGCCGAGTGGGACATTCACAGGCTTAGTTCCAGACCTGCACATGAATGTCGAGTGACAATATTTATGCAGTTTGTTATTTACTGAATTCGAATACGTATTACATAGCGAGGTAACGAGCGAGGCTTGACTCGACACACTCCTCCATTCAACTTTTTGCCAACGCCGCCGATACCATCGTTTCCTCCGACGCCTCCTGCACCAGCGAGAGCATCATTTGGTGCCATGATGAGAACAGCAGAAAGGGAAAAGAACGGAGAGTTTTGAAGCCTGCTAAGACAGTCAGTAATGACTACATATTGTTTCAACAATATCGCAACATCAACGCCGAGGCGACCGATCCTATTGCAGCGAAAGCTGCTATGAGGATCGCAACAACAGCCGTTTTCGGTGCCGTAGTTTTCCGCCGCCGCCAGTGTCGGTAACCCCTATCACGCGAAATAAAAAAGATAAACGAATTAAGGAAACATATCGAGGGGCATGGGGTTCAAGTCATTGGCTCTCTGCGGGGGAGCCCAGTATTGAACCATATAGCCACGTCGGTGCTTCAAATTCCCTGCAAGAAGAGCCCTATACATGCTTCATATGTCGGGAAGGAAGCACGTTAACATATATTATATAGCATGGTAGAAGAGCAACAGAACAACCAGGTGCCACGCAACGCGAATTTTGTAACCAGGTGTCACACAATTCTAATTGCGCAACGAGTGCGTCGTTAAATCCTTCCAATCCATTAGAAAGGGTTAATTCATATTTCTACATCGTCATGGGGCACATCATCAACGCACTGCACATAATGTCCTATATATGTGTAACGGGTACCACGGTTATCCACAGGATGACGAAAAAATGGCATAGTGGCTGCTTCCATGCTTCAAAAACATTATGATGATTTATAGCGTAGTGGGTGCCTCGAAAATGTACTTGTATTATTCGCCAAAGAAGCCCATCAGGCCCTCATGATCCAGTTCCTCACGGCCTCATTAAAGTTCTTGTCATCCCTCCCTCCCTCTCTTTTTCCAGTCAAGATACGTTATACAGCGCGGTAGGAGAGTGAAATAACGTCCGGGCGTCACACAATGCGAGTTACGTAACTAGTGGGTCGTTGAAAGCTTCCAACCCATGATATAGGGCTCAGACAATTCTTCATCATCATCAGCCCTCGCATCAACAAAGTGCACACAATGCCTTACAGATGTTCAGCTGGTACCTCGCTTCTCCGCAGAATGACGAATAATGGCGTAGTGGGTGCTTCCCATCGTGACAAAAATTATTATTTTGGTGTAGCGGGTAGCTTGCATGCTTACTTGTATTTGTATCCCCAAAAGGGGTTATAACGGGCTCTATAAATGCTGCTATTCCAGCTTTAGCTGAGACTGTGCTGCGCTTTCCGAGCAGGCCTGGCGTGTTTTTTAGGGGCGAAGCTCCTAAAGCCGTAGGTCTGTCCCTCCTAGCTCGTACATGACCGCCTATGCCGCACGTATGTGCCAGTGGTGATGGCAACGAAGCAGCGCGAGTGTTCTTGGCCCAGCGCAGCGACGAAGAAGACGTTGCAGTTCTTTCTCTGATCGATAAAGCGTGTTTGTTTGTTGTGCTCCGTGTCCTCGTCGATCCCACGTCGTTACACTGGTGGAGGTGCGGGGTAAGCTTCATGCTTGGCACTCCATAGCGGAGCCGACAATCGATCCCGGAATCGCCAACACGCGTCGAAACTCCGGTCCACCGATTCAGTCGCCGTCTGCTAGTCGCTGTCACGACCGTGTGCCTCGCACCCACCTGTCTATCGGGGACGTCAAGTCATTTATAGACGCTGCGTTACGTGACTACGACAACAAGTACAAGAACCGTCCGTTTCTGCTGGTTGGGGACTTCAACGTGGACCTCATTGCCAATGACTGATCGTGCAGCATATGCTTTCCAAATACGCACTCAGATGTATCCATATGCAACCTACCACGATCCGAGCGACGTGCATAGACTTAGTGTTTGGAAACTTCCCACTGCAGCCAGTACAAGAACCTCTCTCGCTTCATTTCTCGGACCATAAAGCCACCCTAATGAAGGGACCTCGCAATCCAGCCACCGTGACAATGACGAAATGAAAAGAACAAACGAAGAAACGAAACAACAAAATTGTGTGACGTCATCATGACGTCACAAATTCTGGTGCGACTTCATACGACGTAGCACCACAGGATGCCGCGGTAGCGCCTTCTTAGCTTCGTGAACAAAATCAAAGAGCGCGCGGCCTCACGAGAAGAAAATAAAGTCGGCGCTTGGCAGTGGCACGTCGAGCCACGGCGCGTGTTAATTGCTGGTGTCGATTCTGGTTCAGCTGTCTGGTTCCTTCGCTCCTGTGGAATACGCCTACGCCGTCATCACATGGCATCGTAGCTTGGTCAAAGGTGGGCTGACCATGGAGGCAGTGCGAAACCACGCTAGGTGCACAAAGATTTCGGGGGGTGGCGGGGCAAGATCAATACATTGAGGGAAAAGAAAAAGATGGCTTTCGCCTTCGAGTTGTCTTTTCTTCTTGATAAATAAACGCCTCCCGGATTGTAGTCTTCGGGCCTTCATTCTATTCCGATTTGCGCAACCATGGAATTTTTACACGTTGAAGCTGAGTCCTTCCCGCGATTGGAATAAAGCTGCAGGAAAGAAATGCATTTAATTCATGTGTCTTAGGACGGTTAAAATTTGGGCACAGCAACCGCAGTTGTACCTATTTAGGAGCTGTACTGTAGGACAGGAATAGAATTGATGGTTTCCCGAGTTCGTACTCTAGCATACATATGCTGCCACCGATACAAGCTGAGAAGGACGAAAAAACTCAAAACCAGTGTAGTATTCAGTGCGTAGAGAATTATTTTTTGCACACAGAGCTATTTTCTATGCGAACCAGGGTTTTAAATGAGTTGTCTCCTGTAGAATCCTATTTTTGGACATTGTAACATAAATTACGCATATGCATTCGCCCTTATGTCATATAATGTGTCGTCCTTAAGAATACAGGAGGGATATATTGCAGGTACATCGTAGTACAGCTTCGAAATTCTCATGCTTTCCTACACTCTTAAAAAAAGGTGTCTGTACTGACTACCGTTGGGTGGTAATCGCCTCCCTGCACATGTAATGACCTTTTTGGAGTTTCAAACGACTCCATTCGTTCTACAGATCAACGACTCCCTTCTTCACAAGCAGAGAGAGTAAGTATTACTCTCAACGCAGCAGTCCTCTCGACTACCCCTTTTTTCACGCTAGTACCTCTTGGTAGTCAGGGTGACCCCCCTAATGATGACGCTAACGAGCTTTCGTGTGTTTCTTTAACTACGTTGTCCTGAAGGACAATGGGGTACATGACTACCGTGGCAAGAGTCATATTAACTGCTTTTTGATATTCAATGAGACGCTCGGCAACAAATGCGTTTATTTTTTTCTTCGACGATATTGATGAAACTTGCTGAGTTTAGGATTACATATGTTGCGATTTCAAATGTGCCACTCATCTTTCTAGAACGAAACGCAGTTTCAACAGATAAAATTGTTTATGTCTTGATGACCAATCATTTCCAGACTTGCAGAGTTACAAAGTAAATCAGTATATTGTTATATATGGGGATAAAAACGGTATGCAACAGTTTCACACGAGTTTACAGCGCCATTATGTCATATTGTTCATGAACCCACTAGCCCACCTTATAACCCTTGCTTTAAACCCCTTTGAGTTAAAAGGTACGTAATATTGAACTCTTGTGAGCGAAGCAGCAGCTAGACATACTTACTCATCAATGTTCAGCATAGGATAAATTTTGTTGAGCGGATTTAGAACATGCATTCTTGTTCTGTTGCACACAGTCAGCAGTTCATAATATTGTGGTATGCTTACTTTGGAACTCGTTCAATTTACAAAAAAAAATGTTGCTCCTAAGATGGCACATCAAGTGTTCGATATATTGAATGCGACATTTACTAGTAGAAAAATAATTGGATATTCAAAATGAGCATGCAAATATACATGAAGTAAGCAAGTTTTATAGGAATTCATCAATAATTTGAAAAGAAGCTTCAAAGCAGAGCGAATACCACTAGGCATTTTATCGGACAATCAACGAAAGTTGGTGCCGCTACCTTTTGTTACTCAACAAGGCGCTTCCACTGGGATTATCGAATGATTAATCAATTAGTGAAACAGGAACACAGCGGTTGACGCATGAGAGCCCCGACAAGTTTTTGCAGCAAGTTTCCAGTGGTGCAATCTATTCCTCTATGGGAAAAAATACTGCTCAAAAGTGATATAACTCACTATCACAACAATTGCCGTCACTCACGTAAAACACAAAAAAAAAGTTTACTCAAGAAGAAAGTAAGGCATGCAACGCGGAAAGACGAGAGCTGTACACAGCTCAAACAATAGCGCGTGGCTTGTTTTTTTTTTGTTATTTTTTCTCTTTCATGGCAGCACGCCTTCATTCTACAATGAATTCCTATAAACCAAGCTAAAATTTCTGTCATTCGAAAAATTATTCTTTAAATAAGTTTTCCAACACTTCATGCTATTTCATGCATGTGCACATTGTAATGACACGCTCCTGTTTTATCAAGAAGCACCTAAAGGCAGAACATCCTGCAAATAATGCGTAAGTGCTTGGGCACCTCTTCTCTGCCATTGTTAAAGATTACACACACACGCACACACACACACACACACACACACACACACACACACACACACACACACACACACACACACACACACACACACGCACACACACACATATATGTGTGTGTGTGTGTGTGTGTGTGTGTGTGTGTGTGTGCGTTGTTTAGAGATGGTAGAAAGTTCTGCACGAGAGACCTCCAGAAATATAGCGAGACACAATACCGTCAATATCAGTGAGATCTGAAAAGCACTATTTTCGCTGATATTGTCCATTACCACTTAGTCTGATAAAGGCAGTGCTCACACAAAATTCCATGAAGTCTCACGGCAATTATCAAAAGCGGAGATACTGATTAACTTTGCTGTACTTTGAGGGTCTGTTACTCTCGTAGCCAGCTGCAACTGTTTCCACTGCGTGACCTCCGTGCAAGGATAAGGGTACTTTTTAGACAATATAAGTCGAGACCCACGATAACGAAATCCCGAGGGAACGAAATTCTCACCGCAACGAAATATTTTCGGAGCACCGGCGAACGCCCATAGGAGTCAATGCATTTCGTAACTCGCTACTACGAAAGATATTCATACCGCAGTCCCTCATTAACGAAATTTTTGAAACACGAGTGCGCAAATAATATACTCTCGCAACATTACCTACATTCGAAAACTGCTGAAATGCAATCATGCTACACTTAAACTGTGCAAAACTTTCGCTACAGCGCACTTCAGAGGCAGCCGTCATTATTGTTTACAAGAAAACATAAAGCTGGTGACAATGATGATGATGATGGCTTGCCGAAGCACCTGCTCGTTATCGCGGACTACATGGTCAAATCCACATTCCTCATGGAGTTCGTTCGTTGGCTTGGCTCTGTGCTTGGCTTTGTCGGCTTTGCGCGCACATGGTCGCCTGTGTGGAGCCATTTGTGGAGCGTTTGCTTGGTCGCTTGGTGCAGCGTGAACTGTGTGTTGCGATTGCTTCGTCCGATTTCGCTGCCTGCGAAGATGCCGCCTCCAACTAAAAAGCGGAAGTTCATCACGCTGGAAGATAAGGCTGCAATCATCAGTGAGGTGGAAATGGGCAGGGAAAAAATGGACATCGCCGAAGAATTCGGCGTTGTATGCAGCTCACTGTCCACGACTCTGCGCTGATCCGCGCTGATCCAGCGGAGCCGGAAGAAGGTTCTCCTATAGGCGCACTTGATGACGGTACTGGTGACAGTGCAGTGCCGCCGTCACTGACCAGTGCATGGGGCGAACTTTGTGACGTGGCAAACGAGATTCCCGATCGAGAGGCATGAAATTGTTGCCTGGTAAGGCCCGCCAAAGCAAACTTACTGACTTTTGGAAATAAAATGTTCGTTTTGTAAATTACATGTCTTTTCTGCCGCATTCTCGCTCCAACGAAATTCCCACAAGAGCGAAATTTTGTGCTTTCCCCGCCGATTTCTTTATTGCGGGTTTCAACTGTATATTTTTCATCAAAGCTGTATACGTCACGCTCAAGTCGTTTTCGCGCACGTATTTTATGTCAATGCGGAAATAGGCTGCCGGGACTAAAATGGCACTGCCGCGATGAATAAATAAAAACTCGTTAATTACGCTTAAATATTGACATTTCGGCAGTTGTTTATATTGGAAACTTGTAGTGTGTGCTAATTTATGGCATATGCATTATTTGAGAAATCGCCAAGATTACACGCAATTCAAGATTTCATCCTCGAATTTCAAGGACGACAGCGAAACTGATAGCCCCTGACACGCAAGAAACGTGACCTATCTGTTACGTAGACTTTGAGCTACACGTGCAAATGAAGTCACCTTAAGGAAGGTCCGAAAAAGCAGAACACCTGCAAGCATTCGGAAATACACAGGTAATCAGCTCATTATTTGGGTTCGATTTGTGCTATTTATCTGTTTCTTTCTTAAGCTATAAACATAGAAAGCAAAGGTTGCTATTACGGCTTTCTTCTGTACAGATGAGCACCAACACCACACGCAAAGGAAAGGCGATCCGCTGGCACAAGTGAGATGACTTCCCGCTTTTCACGAAAAGACACGGCCACGACACGTATTCATTCAAATGCATCACTTCCTCGTCACGGGTAGTTATGGTCTAAAGTAACAGAGAACCCGCGTTTTCTGCGCGCCGAGCACGATCAGTTTTGATTTAGCCCTTAAAATTGCACAATAGATTTCGGAGTTACGTAAAACTTTCATTGTTTCTGAAAAATGGGTACCCCATAAATTTCTTCAAATTTCTAACTTAAACAACTGCACTCAAGTCAATATTTAAAAGTTGTCAAATTAGATAGCCAGCACCACAACTACGATGAACATTGCACCGACATTACCAGGCGTTTCTCCAAACTATTTGTAGAACTGGTGGTTGTGTGGTAGAATACTTGATCGCCACGGAGAATGCTTCGGCTCGATTCCTACTGAAATCTCCTCATTTTTACTCTTTCCATTCTTCGGGTCAACGCTAGAGGTGTGCACGGGCTCCGGGTAGCCCGAAAGCCCGAGCCCGACCCGGCCCGCGGGCCGCGCTCGGGCGGGTCGACGTATTTTCACCTCGGGCCCGGGCCGGGCTCGGGCTACTTGGAGTTTTATCGACCCGGGCTCGGTCCGGCGCAAAGCCCGACTCAAGCCCGAAATATAGAGAATGAGCGGGAATTGTTTTCCAGCACGCATACAGCGCCTTTTCCGCGACCGCCCTTTACCGCTTTTCCTTTTCATTCGCTACTTTAAACAAAAGGGGAGCAGGTAAAGCACTGCCTCTGCTGCACTCCGACAAACAGAGAAGTAACAGCACCTGAGCGGCGCCACGCGAATGTTTTCGAGTTAGATTTAAGGCTAAATCCCATATGAGTGAAAATGCACGCGACAGCGACAAGCGACCCGACGTAGATCGCCTTCGTGCAAGCTGACGCTTACATGGGCATACCCCATACACGTGGCGGCTTTGGCGAGCAAACTCCATTGTTGCTGGCATGAGGCCGTCTACCTGTAATTTGTCATCTGTATAATAGAGACTGTTCGTCGTGTGTCGTTTGATCATATTTGATATGCTCAATAAAATGCCAAATTACCGGAAAACGATGTTTTGTTTTCGCAGCGAACCTTCAAAAATCCGGGCCGGGCTGGGCCCGGGATTGTGTTTTCGTACGTCGGGCCGGGCCGGGCGGGCTCGCAGCCCTTTGCCGTCGGGCTCGGGCGGGCCTTCGACAAAGTCAGCGGGCCCGGGCCGGGCTCGGGCTAGGAAATACGGCCCGTGCACAGCTCTAGTCAACGCTACCGATGTCAATTTTTCTTAAAGCTCTCGTACATAGGTCGGCAAACTCACTCATGATTCGACTCACTCAGACTAAGATCGGACCGTGAGTCCGGGTGAGTATTATTTTGATAAATTTGAGGCCGAGTGAGTGCAGATGAGGAAAATTTTAGTGAGTCCGAGTGAGTCCGGTTGAGGAAAATATTAGTGAGTCGGAGTCCGAGTAAGCCCGAAGCGCAAAACATATTTCTTGAGTGAGTGTGAGTGAGCTCCACCTTTAATTGCCCACCTCTGGTCCTGTCTACTCATCTTCAACATTACTATCAGCCTTATATTGGCTTACGTTTACATCAAGTCTATTCACGCATAGCGCACTAGCGTTCATGCACCACCTTTATGCATATTTATCAGATTCGTGATTTAGGGGGCGTGTGGGAGGTGGCCACGACCTTTGCTGGCAATCTTTCATAAGTTCGTGATCAAGATATCTCGAGTGAGTCGCCTATTTCATAAAAATCTCCTTACTCGATTCGAGCCACTGATAACCCGTGTTTGAAGGTATTAGACCAAAAGGCGTATCGTAGAGCACAGATTATGAGTGATAATGATGTTAAAGTGTACTGATACCACGATCGAAAATGCTAATTTTATGCTAATGGGCTCATGAGTCGAATCAATGCGGCTCACTCAGACTCAGGTCAAGCCGTGCGTCTGAGTCTGAGTGAGTCCAGCTGAGTAATATGTGGGTGAGTGCGAGTCGGAGTGAGTCCGGCTGAGAAATAATTTAGTGAGTCTTAGTCCCAGTGAGTACGGTTGAGGAACATTTTGGTGAGTCTGAGCCTGAGTGAGCCCTCAGAGCAAAATATATTTCTTGAGTGAGTGTGAGTGAGCTCCAATATTTTTTTGCCGACCTATGCTCTCGCATTTAAATTACTAATATTTGTTCTCGCCGTTCTTGGTTAGATATGAACTGTCACCTGTGGCCCATACCCGTACACCGTGGCCTGTGGTAAACGGGTATGTGCCATACGTATCTGGAGGAAAGGGTTTGGCGAGGTACGCGACAGGAATTTTACGTTATCTATGTCTTGACCCGACAGTCATATTCGTAAAATTCTTAGACCCTCCCATGCCAATTTTGGTGTACACCAAGTTAAGCAGGCTTTCATGGGGGCACCCAGACGTAGGCGGCTAGGTAGACAGATACGTAGACAGAAACGCTCAAAGTTCCCAAAGTTCGCTAAGAAATGCTTCGCATTTAATAATCCCTGGAGCTTTATGAGCGAAAAACACGATGCAATTAAGCGGTGCTACATAGAAGGACACCAGGGATTAATTTTGACTACCTGGGGTTCTTCAATGAGTTCAAGTCAACGTGCATGAGAGTTTCTGCATTTCGCCCCCATCTAAATGCAGCTGCGGGGGTCAGGAATCGAACTCGCTTCCAAGCCCATTTTAAAGGATCTTTGTTCACTGCTCACAACATTACTGTACACTGCATCTTTGTGGTGAAAATAAGAATGAACTAAATTACGGCTGTCATGATAACAAACATCCATGATGCACGCAACATAGCGTTTGAGCATTACATTCAGTATGTCATTATTACTACCTGGAGTTCTACTTGCTATTTGGCACTAACACCACACCACAATAGACAAATCAAGCATCACAACAGGATGAGGTTGTGCTGGTATGCAGTTTGTGGCAGAAAACAACGTTGAAGTGAACTAACATTTTTCTTCATTGCATGCAGATATTTAGTATCATAACATGAAGACACCCCTATTTCAATTAAATGAACCCTACAAAAATGAAGTGTTACAAAAAATATTACAGCAAAACTTTAGACCACTTACGCATGCGCGCAAGCACGCACACACACGCACACACACGTACGCACGCACGCACACACACGTACGCACGCACGCACACACACATACACACAGGCAGAAGTTTGACTATGCCGCGAGTATATACGTAATAAAAGTGTTCTAGCGTTTGAGCTGCAAAGGAAAAAAAAAATTGCAGTGGCTTAGCTCGGCTATGCCAGGATATACGTAGCGTTACAATAAAGGTTCAGCTGATTATTCTTACCTTTCCAGATTGTCTAGGATTATTAGCTTTCTTCTGTTCATTCTTCGTACGCTGACGCTGAACCGTGAATTGCCAGGCAACTACATCGGGATCTGACGAGATAAGCTTCTCGGCTCTTCTGCGCCGTTGAGTAGCATTTGCGCTCTCCTTCTCCATGGCGTTACCCACCTGCAAACGCCAGTCAGAGGCGGTATCAAGCGGCTCCAGCGCAGTGTCAGACGGTGACTACACAGCGAAGGCGAATAGCTGCGCACGCGCCGGCGCCAGAGTGTCTGCCATGGCTACGACGTCACTCCTCTCGAATGCGCAGACTAGCAGCACATTCGCGCGCGGCGGTGGCGAGTCTACGCGCGCACCGGCGAGAGTATGTCAAGGCGCGGCTACGAGGCCACTTCTCCCGAACGCGCAGACCAGCAGCGGCGGGCCGCACGCGGCGGTGGCGGAGAGCGCGTGAGATGCCGGCTCCAGTGAGCCAGCTGTGTGACATCACTGATCCTCGCGCACGCGCAGCACGGCTCATGAGGATCCACGCGAAATCGGCTCCGGCTAGGGAAGTGTAGCTAACGCTACAAAAAAAAGTAAAGTTTAGAGGTTTACGATCCGAAATGATGTTCTCGATATCAGGCATGGTGGAGCCCTGTGCATTAGATTCATTTTGATCACCTGAGCTTACAAAAGGCAGTTTTATAGGCCGCGATTGCAGTGCGCTAGGTTTATTCTATTCGCTCTCTACGCAACCGCCGCTAATGGAGATATGGTTTCACATGGACTGCGAATCATAGCGGTTCTGAGAGTGGCTCGATTTCGGTATTATACAGAACTTATGAAACCGAGAGACAATTGCGCCAAGGAAAGCATAGGATTTTTTGAGGTTTCTTAGGTGCATTGTGATGACTCTCACTAAAGAAGAGTGGCTTGTTAGACGAGTTCGTGCGCTGTGGTGTGTTCGTGCGGTATACGTAGTGTTCCTGTGGTCATGCTTTGACACTCTTAAGGTAAAGTCTCCTAAGAAGAAGAGTGTCACTTAGGCCCGTATTCACAAACCAACCTTATCTTAACGCTCTAAGGGGGTCTTTCGTAAGGAAGAGAAAAGTGTAAGGATAACAAAAAGTCTCAGTGCGTTTCATGAACTCGCCTTATTCGGTTTTAAGGCAGTCTTACGGAAGGCGGCCTTATCGTCATAAGGAACTAGCATTGGAGAGAGACTCTGAACTTTTACTGGCTCATTGTTGGTTTATTACGAAGAAAAAGAAATTACAGCATATCCGCGGGTGAATGATGAAGAGCTTGGGCGAAGCTCCTGAAGCAATCATGGTCTCGGGATCCGCTTCTCGTTGAGCCCGTTTCGCAGCGGCGTCCTTGGCGCGCACAATCAACTCGGGATCCGCCTGGCTGCCGCCAAGCGAGCGCCCGCCGCTGCGCATCGTCCATGCTCCACCAACGATCCGACATGTACGGCGACGATCTAGGAGAATGAGAGAGGCGCTCGCTCCCCGCGCATCCCCGCGCAGCAGCTAATCGGAGAGCAGCGGCACTTCCAGCGCCATCTAGTGTCGATTCACACAAGCGCCATATTGCACACAATTCTATTGGACCAACGCCATCTAGGAAATGGGACGAGAAATGGTGATGACACAGATTGTGTACGGCGCCATCTAGAATATCGTCCCTGAACTGCATTTTGTATGTATTTCGAGAGTTACTGTATATGCTACCGTTAGGTAGAAGAGTTGCGCATCTGTCTTCCAACGCCGCTAGCAACCATGCATTGCGGAGAAGTTGCCGCTTGGGCCAATTTTTTTATTTCTCGACGCCGCCGCTGCAGCGAACTGAATTAACACTAACCATCGACAGCCAATGTTTATCGCCGGTCTTCGACACGGCAGACGGGTTAATCGGCGTCATGGTAGGCATGTCGCTTGCAAAAACGAAGTCCGACTTTGCCGCATGGCTGTGGTTGCTAGCCGGACCTATGCACAACTCTGCTACCTAAAGGTAGCATATACAGTGACTCTATGTACTTCTATGACACAGTGCCATCTATTATACTGTTCGGGAGATACTGCCACTGCCGGTTACGCCTGACATGGGACAAGGCTAGACTAAGAGGAGCTACGCCCCTAAAAGCTGTATGCTCCTCAAAGCAATAAGAAAAGTGCAGGAACGCACACCGTGCAAGTTCTTTGTTAACGTTTTACCGTTGCCATAGCAACCGGCGGCTGGCGTAGACGCGCCACCACATGCAGAGACAGACGCGCCGGTCCACGAAGCGCTGGCTTCTACGAGGGCACTGACAGGCGCGTGGAGTTGCGAGCGGTTTTTCTCCGTCTATCTGCGTGTGTGGCTGTTTGCGTGGGTCATACATACGCTTGTTATTGAGTGCGACAGAAAGGCGAAAATTGAATTTCACTGAAGATCCAGTGCTTGCAATCGACTTTAAAGTGTCGCATTGCGATAGCACGCGGTGTTAGTGAAGGACAACACGATAAAGTAGGAGCAGCTCAAAGCAGCAAGAGCGACGTGCGGCCGCGGACCGAGCAGCGGCTACATGACTGCAAAAAAAGGGAAAAAGAATATTCCATCTTGCAGTGAAACACGTTGGCTTCCACGCCGTACCCGCACTGATTTTTTCACACGTTTAATAATGCGGGAAAGTGTGGCTAGGGTGGTCACCACTCACACTTTGAAAAGTGCCTGTGCTGTAGAAACACAGCGCCACCAGCAGCTGAAGGAGTGGTGGCACGGAAAAACCGACGTAGCAAGGGCTCGTTTCCAGAGGCAAGCTCGGGGACGTGAAGTGCTCGCTTCGAGAAAAGGAATCTGATCAGCGACACACCGTAGCTGAACTCTTCCATGCATTTTTGACGGTTCCCGTGCACACGCAGCGTAAATTGCACTTATGAACGCCGGCACCGCACGTCACCTTTTCTTTAATGATTTTGTACAGCTTCTTGCGTAATCTTCCAAAGCGCGCCGCATAAGTGGCACCTTAAGGTACCTACTGGGCTACCTTATCGAACGGCACCTTTTCATGGCGATAAGGCTAAGAAAATGCTTAGATTGAGGCATAAGGTTTGTTTATGAAACGCGTTAAGGTGCCGAAGAGGTAATGATGGCAAAAGATAAGATTAAGGCTGGCTTGTAAATACGGGCCTTATACTGACAGAAAATAAAGTGGACGAAAAACCACACTTTCCGTTGGTGGGATGCGAACCTACAATCTTCGAATTACGCGTCTCTTGGTCTACCACATGGTCTACAGCAGAGGTTGCTCCAACATACACTTTTTAATGGTATTTATGCGTGCTTAATATCAGGGGTTGTTAGTCAGTGCCACCCGTAGCCCAGGCGGCGAGTGTCGAACACTTCTTTTTGCTAGAAGGCGTCCCTCACACGAGGTGGCGGCAAAGAAATAATTTCCTGCATGCTACCTACACTCTCTTGAGTGAAAAGAGGGTCTTGGCACCCTGTCTCTCTTCGGTTATCCATTTGACGCCTTTTGGAAGGCAGAAGCAGAAAAAAAACAGCATTTCTGCAAGAGTCACTTGACTATCGTGCGGTTTTCTGAAGCAGTTTTCGCGCTGTCTGTGCTTCAACGCGAAGTAAGCGGTGAGAGGATACACGTACACGGCTATGAGCTGTCTACTGATTTCAGTGAAAAAAGCGGTTGTTTTCTTTCTTCACTGATTTCAGTGAGGAAAGTGAAGAAAGCAGTGGCCGTTGATCAAAAATTACACCATTACCCGCTAAGGGAGACCATGGGGCGATGCGAGGCCGGAGCACTTGCACGATCGCGTTTCGTTGGCGTTCGTTGGGCATGCTACCGACCTCGCGTCTGCAACGCGAAGAGGAACGCTACGCGCACGTCTTGTCTTCCCTGTAGCCTGGCCGTTAATTCTCACAGGGCGAGCGGGGCACGCGGTTGACAAGCGCGCAAGAGGGGGCAGCGTAGGAGAGGAGATAGAGGGGGAGGGGACGCACATGCGCTGGCGCTCATGGCGGCGTTGGGCAGGGGAGAATTTCGGTACGTGTAGCCCGCGTTTCAGTCGAAGAGTTGAGAGGGGAAGTGGAGAGCGGAAGTGGAGAGGAGAGGGG
The DNA here is from genome assembly GCF_013339695.2 of Rhipicephalus sanguineus. Lineage (NCBI taxonomy): Eukaryota > Metazoa > Arthropoda > Arachnida > Ixodida > Ixodidae > Rhipicephalus > Rhipicephalus sanguineus. The sequence continues at coordinate 95,816,533 of NC_051181.1, forward strand.
AGAGGGATAGTGGGGAGGGGGAGAGGGAGAGGGGCGACGGAATAGGGAGAGGGAGAGGGGAAGTGTAGAGGAGGAGTGGTGACGAGGTGTGTGGAAAGGGTATGCGCATGCGCAGTAAGGGTGGTCACGCCGCACACCACGACCACCACCACCGGTTTGAACTCCGCTATAAGATGCTTCGCATCTAAAATTTGGAGTTGCTGTCCGAGCGACACACGATGGAACTCCTCCGCATGATGGAGCCGACCGGGGTGCTTCCTGTCAAGGTGAGCCGCGCCAGTCTGCACCCTTTGAAAGAATTTCCTTGCGCGTAAACCATACGACGCGCACGGCGAAGTTACGGATTTTAACCTCATACGGAATATGACGCTAACGTCAAACATACGCCTCAAATCTCCATACAGTTGTTCCCGCAATGAAACTCACAATGTCCTTTGCACATTGACCTAAGATTACTCGAAGCCGACAACCATCCTGTGTGCCTGCATTATCGTGAACGTTACGGTGCTATGATGTGAATATCATCCGCAAATTTCGTTAGCGTATTCCTCCGGGGCCGAGCAACTCTTGAGTGTAGCTGGCTGAATCCTAGGAATACAAATGTAATCTTTAATATACTGCTATAAAAGCGGAGCGAACAGTGGAACGACAATTGACGTTAACCTGACATGAAGCTTGTATCGTTGGAGCACATATATAGTGTTTATTGCTTTGTTATAAACTTGGACCGCGAGCACTACAACCACAGTTGACGTTGCACCGATATTACGCCTGTAGAGGGTGTTTCTCCAAAGCACTTTCTTTTCCGAAGCCTTCGAAAGAGTACGCTCCTCGCCGACGTATTATTGCGATAAAATTATACGGATACTCTCGGCGGGTTTTAGCGGTCGGCTACCCACCACGGTGGCCTAGTGGTTATGGTGCTTGACTGACAACCGGAAGGTCGCGGGATCAAATCCCGGCCCCGGCGGCAGCATTTAGATGCAGGAGGCCCGTGTAATTAGATCTAGGTTGCCGTTAAAAACGCAAGCTGGTCAACATTTGCGGAGCCCTGCACTACGGCGTCCCTCATACTGCTAACCCCAACTGCTATTATGAAAAGCCAAAACTGCTATTATGACTTTTTGCCATTGCCCTGCAGCTTGTACACACACGCACACACACACACACACACACACACATCAAATAAAGCAAAACAGTTTCGAACAATATTTTTCCAAAGCGCCAAGAAGGTCATTGGAAACTACGATCCGTCGCTCTCCAGCACGACGCGTTAACCAACTTTATTATTAGCCTACCTCACACAGCACACACTGCAAAGCGTCTTCTGAAATTCAGTTTGCTGCAATGTTTCTTTTTTATCTAACAGCTTTGCATCTGATGTCCATTACCAGACAGGCTCTGCCAATTTTTAACGCACAAGCATATGCAGCCAATTGTTCGGCAAAACTATAGGCTGAAAGTGCTGAAGAAATAGTCGCAGACATACATTAGGCATTGTCGTCCGAAATCGACGTCAGCGGCCGCGCTGCTCGTGAAGTCAGTATGGAGTGCGTCGCCGTTGGTGCAGGCGTGTGGGCATCCGACTTTCAAATGAGAATGCCGCAGACTTCTAAAATTGTAGCCCAACTATTGAGGAACTTGGGGCAATGTAATCTATTGGATTAACGACGCCATTCTGCAGAAGCGGGCAAAATAGCCCTGGTGACGGTGCCTGTGTGTGGCAATTGCGTGGCAGCGCGCTACAGTTTCTTCTCCTTCAGGGGCAACACCTTCAACAGATGCAATTAAAAATGGAGGGCTGTGGCGGCAAGCCAGGCCGTCTCCATCTTCTCTCTTGGCTAAACTGTCTGTGCAATAATAACGGCAAAGAAAATGTATGCACTTGCTTCTTTATTGCATGCGAACCCGCCATCTTTGACAGCTTTGGCAAAGTGGCATGGCAGGACTCAGGATGCAGCGTCATTCACTTCTTGCGACCGACGCCTCCGACGCCACCGACACCTCCTCCCAGACCACCAGCCAGTGCCTCATTCGGCACCATGATGATCGCAGCTTAAACGCAAAAGCAAGCAGTATAAGGCTTAATTCATCAATAGTGATCACCTACAAAACACAAGGGACACAAAAGATTGGTTTAAAATATGATGTCCCAATTTTAAATTTTAGCCTCAAATGAAAAAATGTGTATCTTTCATGTTCACATTAATCGCTAAAAAATTCTTTTCTTTCATGTACTTCGGGAACGACTATAAATAGCTCGACGTAGCGCTATGTATCTTATAAGTCCAGCTCGTCATCATCATCTTGAATGCGATACTGTGAAACTCGATATAACGAAACGCAATTTTACGAAGTCCCTGACCTAACGAACAGAACTTAATTTTCCTGCTTATGCACTGAAGGGTCAGTGCTGTCATTAATTTCAGTTAAGGAAGTAACTTGGCTACAAAAACTATTTAACGAGTTTTTTTTTAAAGTGATGAGGAAAACGGGGTTAATTCTCTCAAATTTTGCCGCGTTCAGGTTTTTCTTTGAGCGTCCGCCCTAACGCTGTCGCGTTAAAAAATCCAGGCGCCTTAGTCACGGTCTTGGCGATGTTTCGGTGAAGCTGCGCGTCGGACCCGTGCAAGGAACAACCGATTCGGCAGTTGGTCGCACGCTTACGTACCTAATGGCGCCAGGAGCGGCGGTGTTTCATTACATTATTTGATGGTATACGCGACAGATTGCACTGACAGTCTCCAAAGAAAATTCTTTTTCGGCCTGCTTGCACATTCACTGCGGTCATTCGGCGTGTCTTTGCATATTGGTAGCCTGTCATAACAGCACGTGACCGTCTGCCTAGCCTGCATTACCTGTATGTGCGCCTCCCTGGCCGCCACCCAGGTTATCGAGGTGGCTTGTTCCTTCACGTCGCCACATTTCATTGTTTCTTCGATAAAACAACACAACTTCAACATGAGCTGTTTTTATGGCATTCTAGGGTGGTTGCGCTGATTGCAATTACACTCTAGACTGCATAACAACACATCACCGCCGTTGTTGCCTGTTGCAACTGAAGTGTTACCCTGCTAAGCAAGTGGATGACTGTCCTATTCCCGGCAAGGAGGAACGAAACACTATTGTCGGATAAAATTTTAACAAGTGTGGAGAGGCCCCGCCCGCACGATCGAACCGCGGCAACCGATCGCCTCCGCTATGAAAGAAGTCCCGCTCATGCTTTTTGCAATGTTCCTCGAAGGCGGAGTCGGCGGCCGTCCGGCTCGGGAGGCCAGCCTGCACTGCGCGCCCATTGGCGCAGGCATCAAATGCATCCGCCTTTGAGGGGGCAATTGAGCGGACTTCTAAAGCTGTATCCCACTATAGAAAGAAGTATTGTAGAATGCGATACAAAAAAAAGAAAGAAAGAAAGAACAAACAAAAGAAAAACAGTACATCAGTTACGCACATGCAAAGCTTGCTTGCGGCCATTTTATCGAAAAGGCAAGATCTCCTGAATTTTCTTTTTTTCAGATTTTGGGTGCCGCTGCATAACAGTATTCGGATTACTGAAACACCCCTGTCTTAGTTTTGTGTACTTTGCAATTGGGCTGTGTTTTCTGACTCAAAACCGTCGTTACAGTGCCTGCGGTCAATTCTCCGACTTGGATACCACCAACAGTTGACGTATGAAACCGTGAAACTTCACCACCACGTAATTCAAAAAGGCCACGATGTTGACTTTCAGTGGTTACATGGCCATTGTGGTATTAGTGGAAATGATTCCTCAGATCCCGCTGCTCGCGCATCACATCAGGAAGCAAAGGTCATTCAATTTCCGCTCTCAAGGACAGATGCTGCAAGACAAATTCTAAAACTGGCCCGCAGTCTCACACTGACGGATTGGAACCCACCAAACATAAGACTTACCAGACTGCATCAACTGACCCATTCACGGCAACTCCAACCTCCATCCGGCCTTCATCGACCCGAAGCTTCACTTCTCTATCGCTTTGGTTGGGAGTTGCTTTTACGAAGGCATGTACGACGTTAATCGGAATGATTTACAGCGCGGCATGCGATGTTTGCGGCACAGAAGGAAACATCGAACATTTGCTGTGCCACTGCCCTCGTTGTGCCTCGTAGAGGCAAGTACTGTCCAACGCACTGCGGCGACTGGGCGATCGGCCACTTTCCCTGCAGGTACTACAACAGCACCGTCCACATGTTTCGACGGCCCACAAGGCAGTGAAAGCACTCTTGTGTTTTTTGAGAACGACGGGCTTGTGCGAACGCCACTGACTTGTGGGGCAATCCCGCACGCTGCAGTGAATTCACTGCATATCCTCTCCCTCTCTCCTTTTCCTCTTCCCTCCTCTCTATTTCTAGTCTTTCTATCCCCCTTCCCCGATCCCGCAATGTATGGTAGCCAACCGGAAGTGCTTCTGGTTAACCTCCCTGCCTGTTCCTTTTTCCGTTTCCTTCATCCTTCTTGCAATTTAGCGAAAAAATTCGAGAGCGGTCATCACCTCGATAAATTGAGTTTCAGCTGTAATTGTTCTTCAAAACATGATTTCCTATACACAGAATTTGTTCCTTGCCTCTATTTTATTATTATTCGTTTCATATTAAACCCGGTTCATTTTTTTAGCAATATCAGGGAAAGTTCATTCCTCAGTATATGGAAGTAAGAACAACATTAGCGAAAACCTAGTTTTGTATCATAAAAGTTTCAGTAATATTACATTTTCAAGAAGTCAAACTAATATACAGTGTTTGGTTATTCAAATGGCGGAATCTTTACCGCTAGTGCAGCAGTTATTTTTATTTACGAGTGGCTCGAGTAGCTTTACCTATTGCAATAGCAACAACAACCAGCAGGTCCACTCCAAGCAGATGGTTCATGTTGATTTGAGCTGCATAAAAAACACAGGCCGCGGGCTCATGAGTCACGTACAAACTGCATCCCTCGTGCATATATAAGAAAGCCGAATGTTCTTTCTAATGCTTGTAAATTATGTCCAGTACATAACCAAAATAGGCATCTCTACAGCTTTATAAGCAGAAATTGTTCTGCTGGACATGTCGCATAAATTTCCAAGTGGCAAGTTTGGAAACAGCTTTGCGTGGCCGTCCATATAAGCGGAATAATTAACTACCACAATACAGTGTGACTATAATACATCATGCGAAATAATATATTTTGAATTTCAGTTCGTCTGCCACTCCTGCATTACCCACAATAAAACTTACAATGCGCGAGCCATTTAAGAAGTTATGGTAGTGCCACAGCATTTCATGCTTTAAGAAACTGTATTTTCATGTAGGCATATTAGTTTTGCCTAGACGAGTGTATGACCAACAGACACCGTCATCTCACCTGTAGTAGTACTCGAGTGCACTGAGTGTCTCTCCCTGTAGATTTGTGAGGTCGAGCATTTTAGAATGGGACTTATATACAAAAAAAGGGGGGCGGGGGAGTGGACATGATTTATTTGTATGTGTAAAAAAGCAGCAAGGAAGCGTGAAAAAAGGGCATTCAGATGATAGACACTTCCTCTCACTGATTCCTCAGTAATTATCCTGTCAAAAAGCCAAGAGCGGATATCATATCCAACATTCAAGAGAAAAAGAGATATGTGCAGAAATACCCGGAATCGTAATTACGGCGCATAGTCTTCTTATATCCAATTTTCTCCTAATTATTGGCCAAAGTTTACAAAACATGTGGCAGAAACTTAAGTCATATTTAGCGTTCTTAAATTCGATGAAAATTTGTGGCCGCGATCCCCCGTTGTTTGGGTGCGCAACCGATCATTGTTCGAGTACTTAGATTGAGCTGAACAGTAAAAATGTTGAAATGGATCAAATGATTGTGTTTCTATAATGTAAGCACTACACATCTCAATGAGGTCACGCTTTTCGTGAGTTAAACACAAACCATTATAACAAGAAAAAAGTTCAAAAGAAAGCGCAACAGGAAGGCTCCGCCGACATTATTTCTCAATTTCTTATGATCAAAGGTTCCAAATCTTGTACTCTTTTTAAGAAAGCCGCTACTTGTGGCTTATGCACCGCATTATCTCTTTCGATAGTAATAGATTATAGCAGTCAGCGTTACAGCAAAAAGGACACTAGGATCAGTGAAATTCTCCATTTCTTTTTGTATTCGTCGTTTTCTCAATATGTCTTTCAGGCTTGGCGTTAATACGGATTTTAATTTCTATATTACGGAAGTTCACAGATTTAAAGTGAAAAAAAAAGTTTAGATTTTGGTAGCATCATTTGCATTTATCCCTGCAAAACGGCTGTCAAGGGAATTAGTAAGGCTTGGCTGAAGCCATCAAAAGGCAAAATTTCCTGTACTCCAGGTCTTCCACGAACGCCAACATTCGGGCTGTATGATAACCGCTGAAGCATAATAAGCGTTGAAACTAGGAGCAGCCTATAATTTCCGCACGGATTCGCATGACTGTATAGACTAAGTGAGTGACTAATAAGATCGTAAGGCTCTGGGAAATCTACAATACCCAGTTTTTTAGGCGTATCATCTGGAATTATGTTTCTGAGATGTTATTCTATTTTTTTAATGCCTGCTAATAAATGAATGTGTAGCCGAACCATTTTCTCTGCTGTTTCTCGAACAGACAATCGGTTATGTTCGCTGCAGTATATATATATATATATATATATATATATATATATATATATATATATATATATATATATATATATATATATATATATATATATAAATATATATACCATCCTTCCGTACGTGACCTTCGCATAAAACACGGCTCAGCAAAAAACGACGCAATGACGTCATACTAGTTGGTATACTGAAGGTACGCGGCAGCAACGCTCGACGACATGCTACCCAACGTCACCGCCGAAGCAAGCCTCCACGTGACTCTCTGCTTTCAGCGCGCTGAAGAAGCCCGACAACTCGCCCGGCTACGCATCAAGAATCAGCAGACGACCGACATCTTCCGACAATCTTCGACGAGGCTTCGTCGCATACCAGCCCGGCGACCGTGTTTGGGTCTGGACGCCGATACACTGACGTGGGCTTAGTGCAAAACTTCTTCGACGATACTTCGGGCCATACAAGGTGCTTCGACGTCTCGGCACTCTAGACTACGAGATCATCCAGGACGGCATCACGAACTCTCAGCGGCGCCGCGCACGACCTGAAGTCGTCCATGTCGTGCGCCTTAAGCCGTTTTATACGCGTTAGCGAACCCTAGGACTCTATTTTTTGCCATATTATTGTACATTATTTGTGTATGCACTATTTTTCGCCCCTTATACATTCTGTTACAAGCATCGGGAGGGTGCATTTTTCAGAGGGGGGCAACACCACGCGCGCTTCTCTTATTGTGTCTATGTAACTTTTCCGTTACATGCGTAGCTGCTGCTTGCACAAGCCGCGCGGGAACCTTCCAGATATTGAAGATTAGAATTTTGTTATAGTCTTGAGCACGCATACGTGAACAGTTGCGATTGTGGAACTAACGCGGGGCCACCAGTTATGAGGCCGGATTGCTCGATGCCGCATGTAGAAATGCCGAAGCGCCTTGCTGCAGATGAGATTATCGACAGCCGACGCTCTCTTCACCACTATCAATATGGAGCGTGCACTGATCGAAATTTGGATTTGCGTTTCCCGGCCACAAGTGCGACCAAAAGAAGTGTTATGTATTTGCGAGTTCTCTTGGAGTCTCCTTCACCGTCACGACCACGTGACTATATATATATATATATATATATATATATATATATATATATATATATATATATATATATATTATATATATATATATATATATATATATATATATTTATATATATATATATATATATATATATATATATATGTATATATATATATATATATATATATATATATATATATATAAGTACAGGAGGTTGGTCTCCATCAGGAATGAGTGTTAGATAGTACGTTTTGTTATATTTACAAATATTCCTACTGTTCTGTTTGTCGACGATGTAATGTTGTCATTGTCACGTCTAGGATGTTTATATTGCCATGTGCGCTTCTTGTCATATATTTTATGTAACTGGTTTGTTACTTGCTTGTGCAGGCCGAACCGAAATACCTGGCAACCTTGCCGATTATGTTAGATTCTTTTGATTAGATTGCACGCACAATGCGAACACTGGAGTGCATTCTTAAACTAACGCACCCGCCAGCGATAACACTCGAATTCTTCATACCAGTTTTGTCAATTGCGAGGTGCCCTGCAGGTGATCAGATTACCGACGGCCGATCACTGTGATCGCCGCTATCAGCGTACAGCCTGTAATAATTGTGCTTGTACTTTTCGTTTTTTGAGGAAAGTTCGCCCAATAAACAGTTTTCTATTGAGCAGCCGGACCGCCACCTGCTTCCCCGCCACGACCACGCGACAAAGTTCGCCCGAGGGAAGGAGTAGGCAATATTATTTTTGGCATGAAAAACAATTGTTGAAGTCTATTAAATACATGAGTTCACCCTCGATGTATACCTGGAAAAAAAGGTGTGCCTATATAAAGGTGTGGTACAAATGTGGTATTATGTGAGTGATATAGCAACGTAAAAAAGTTTTTATTCAAAGTGTCCCATGACAGGTTTTGCAAACAGCTGCCATCTTGTTGCCATAGTAGGGGTTCTGAGAGGGGCTCCACTCCGCTATTATACACAACTAATGAAAGCGAGGGACATTTACGCCAAAGAAAGCACAGGGGACATTATTCGTGGTTTCTTAGCTGTACTGTAATGACTCTGACAAGAATATTGGCTAGAAGGGCGAGTTCGTGCGCTGTGTGTAGTGTTTATGTGGTCCTTTCGTTGCCCCTCTTTATTGCGCTAAAGTCTACTAAAAAGACTCTCACTTAAACTGACAGAATCTACAGCGGACGAAAAATCACTCTTTCCGTTGGCGGGTCCGAACCCACAATCTTCGAATTACGCGTACGATGCTGTACTCTTTCATCTACATCAGAGCTTGCTCAATCGTCCACTTTTTTAAAGGTATTTATGTGTGCTTAATACCTGGGGGTGTTAGTCAGTGCCACCCGTAGCCCAGGCGGCGAGTGTGGAACATTCTTTTTTGTTAGAGGGCATTCGTCGCACGAGGTGGAGGCTAACAAACAAATACTCGCATGCTACCTACACTCTGAGAAAAGAGAGTCAAAAGAGAGTCATGGCACCGTGACTCCGTTCGGTTCTCCACTTGACCCCTTTTGAAAGGTAGAAGCAGAAAAAAAAGAGCTAGCATTTCTGCAACAGTCACTTGACTCTCGTTAAGCGCGTTTCGATTGGTTTCCGCGATGGAGGGGCCGCCGCATGCGCCACACATATCGCGCCTTTGTCCTTCGGCGCCGTTGTCCCGCTAGGGCTCGCCGTCGGAGACGGACGCCCAGGTGGCGCGGCGCCTCCGCCTCCTCTCTCAATGTGCTTGATCTTTTGGAATGCGTTGCGTGGGTTGCATGTCTTGTAGTTTTAAGGCGAAAGCCTTTAAAATCTGATACTCGCGGCGTCCGTCCGTGCCCTGGAATGGTGCCAGCTGTGGCTTTTCCCCCTCACACTCTTTCAGCACTCACGTGATGGTACAGCGGCGCATAGCAACAGTTGCACGTTTCTCCTTCCAACGCGCGTTGCGCAACGCGGCAGCGGCGTCCAGTGGCAACGTCTGTCCGTCAACGCGCAACAGTTGCGCGTTGCTCCTTCCAAAGCGCGTTCCACAACTGTTGCGCAATGCGGCGGCGGCGTCCATCCGTGCGCCCTCACACACTCTCAGCAATCACGTGATGGCACAGCGGCGTACGCGGTAGCACTCCTTCGTTAGACGTCTCGTTGCAACAGTAGGTTTAGTCGGATGGCTCCCGAGCGGCCCTGTGATGATTCCACAGCGACTGGTTCGGAAAAGCGCCATAAGGATGTGGATTTCTCCGGTATCGTGGCATAGTCAGTCGCATGGCCAAATGCTTTCGCCGAACACACTTTGGAATTTACAAAGTGTCCTTCTATTTTTGTGTTCGAGAGAGTGATGCCAACCTTAGGTCTTATCTCTAGATCGCGGGATTTTCCATCTCCCTCGGGAATTTCGCGTCCTTTTATTGAAACTGGGGATTTTGTAAGGCGCTGAGAATTTTGCGTTACGCGGCCTGATGTGGAAATACTTCACAGAAAATGCGGAAAAAGATATTCAGTTGCACATGACATTATGATTTTTACTTCTAACACGGTTCAGATTAATTGGGTCACAGAGCGAACTGTTTATACTTTGAAAAACAGGAATTAATCGAAATGAAGACACTAAAAAGTCAATCTGCAGATTTTTCTTGCAAACTAGGGTAATTTCGGGGGTCAATCTAGGCATAAAACTTTCAGTTAGGTTGGCGTCACTGGTTCGAGAGAACATGCGCATTTTCGGTGGCGGTGGCTCTGTGCTCGAAGTGACGCTTGGAGGGCGGCATATTCATGGAGCTGCGGGCACGCACAACATGCGCCTCTTAAAGGTGAGTGTACTGCTTTCGTAGGTAGAGTTTGCACAGATTTAGTTGGGCGTCCGGAGCAGCTCTGCGGAAGTAGGTTAGCAGCCATTTCCAACAGCAGTCTGCGTCCGCGGGGTTGTTGCGTATACCCAACTAAAACTGCCAATTAGCGAGTTGAAACTGCTGTGCGCGTTGTTGTACAAGCTCCTGTAGAATGAGCGATGCACTAAATTTTTGGGCGATTGTTTACTGATCGCGCGTTGTGTCTGCACTACTGAAGGTGCACAATTCCGTTTTGAGGTGCGCTTTAGTCTACCTCATAACAACAATTCCATCAATATTGAGTGTGCAGCGTGCATCCGTGCGTGGAAACGTTAAAAAAGAATGTACAGAACACATCGACGCAGTATGTATAATTGTTTTTTTTTTCTTAAAGACGGTGGTTTCAGGTGCACATATAGTGCGATGCTTCCGGGCACGTACGCGATAGTCACATAAATTGGACACGCCTCAGCTGGAAGGTGAAAAAATGTAGACTTCCGACGGCACGCGTTGTTGGAGCCGCCACTGTGCTCTCTTTTACCACATTTCTGGTTGCTGCTTCAGTCGTTTGCCTACATCTGCGATGACGTTCGGCGTTATACTCGTGTACGTGACTGTGCGAGCTATGTGCTGTAATTCTAGCACATGCCATGTCTGGTTTCGACGTAGACGGCGTACGCACGAGCTGTGTGTCGTTCGTGCGCTCATACTCGCATGTGTTTATCTGAGCCTTTAAGGATGGGTTACGTTTGTAAAACACGTGGTCACTAACCTCTGAAGGCGTGCCCCTGGCTGTCGTGCAATGCGCTTGGGTGTCGGAAAATGCCGGCGCAAAGCCTGGCCTATGCCGGGAGCAAATTTTGAAGTAATTTCTCAGAAAAGAAATGCTTTCAGTCATGCATAGCCTGTACCTAATGTAAAACGAGGTTCCCGTCTTCATTCACGTGAAAACTTGTTTTCGTTGAGAAATCGTACTCAAAGCGAAACACTCGTGCCATATGTGTGTAGAGTTTGGTGTGTTTCACCAAGAGGATTACAGGCGGAGACTGATTATTTGGATTACATCCAAATAATCAGTCTGCGCGTGTAAGTTATTCCCAGACTCCCAGATCGCTTCTCCCTCCTCTTCACTCCACTTGACAGCCACGCACGGCGGAACGAAGGTGTGGCTATGGTCTGGCGTCCCGCCACTCGTGACTGGAAGTCATCAGCGGCATTCGCCCTGTCAACGAGGCACTCGCTCCTACACTCTTTGTGGTTGGACAAGAGGACGGATGAAAAGAGGTCACTGGCGCCCACGCAAAGGAGCCAAAATCAATTTAGTTTGTTGTATGAAAGAGGCTCACATCATCTTTTGCTGCAAGTTTGTTTCCAAGTGACAGTTAGTTGCAAGAGCGACTATTTGCAAGTTGTGTTTTGCACGATAACGGCAAAAAACATTGTTCGTTTGCATGCATGCTTGCATTTCTTTTGTGAGCCTTCATTATGCCTGTGTAAATTACTTTTTGTGTAGCATTTTGCAAACTCTTACTACTAATTCGTTTTCTCATCATAATATCACGTTCTGTGTTACAGCGAAAGCTGTTATGAGATCATTTCACCGGCCGTTTTTGGCGCCGTAGTTGTCCGCTGCCGCCGCCGCCGCCGCCGCCGCTGTCCGTAACTAGTATCGCTCGAAATAAGAAAAAAAAACGAAATAAGAAAAAATTCCAGGATGGCACGAGGTTCGAACCTGGGCCCTCAGCGCGGGAGCCCAGTATTCAACCTCTGAGCCATGTCGGTGCTTGCAACTGCTTTGCAAAATGGTCCTATACAGGCTTCATGACGGGAAGGAACCACATTAGCATATGCAATATAGCGTGGTAGAAGAGTAAAATAAGCACCAAGCGTCACCGAACGCGAATTGTGTAACCAGGCGTCACACAATGCGAACTGCGCAACGAGTAGGTTGTTGAATGCTTCCAACCCATTACAAAGTGCTCTGCCACAATTCTTCGTCGTCATCAGGCACAGCATCAACAAAGTGTGGATAATGCCTTACATGCGTTTAGCAGGTACCACGGCTCTCCGTAGAATGAAGAGAAATGGCACAGTGCCTGCTGCCCTACTTCTCAAAAATTACAATTATTCAGAGCGTAGTGGGTTCCTCGCATGTGCGCTTCTATTGGTTGCCAAGGAAGCCCATAAGCTCATGATCCATTTCCTCGGGGTGTCAGTAAAATTACAACGATTTAGAGTGTAGTGGGTTCCTCGCAAGTGCACTTGCATTGGTTGCCAAGGAAGCCCATAAGCGCATGATCCATTTCCTCGGGGTCTCAGTAAAGTTCTTCGCCCCCCCCCCCCCCCCCATCTCTCTCCCACGTCAAGGTTATTTATACAGCATGACGGGAGAGGGCAATGGCGACCGAGCGTCACCCAATGCAAATTACATAACTGGTGGGCCGTTTAAAGCTTCCAACCCATTACAAATGGCTGAGCCATAATTCTTCATCGTCATCAGTCGCCGCGTCAACAAAGTGCACATAATGCCTTACAGACGTGTAGCTGGGGCCTGACGAATGACGAATAATGGCTTAGTAGGTGTTTCCAACTCCACAAAAATTGTGATTTATGGCGTAGTGGCAGGGTTGCCAATGGTGGCTACTTTCCGCCAATTTGGCGAATTTGAGAGCTCCGTGGCGACCTAAAATTATGAATGGCGACATGGCGAATTTTTGGCGATTTTCAGCTTAGGTCTCCACTGAGTTATGCATCCTAAGCTCACTGCCTTCCCAACAAATGAGCGGCACTATTCTCTGTATTTTTCTGGGTTTTGAGGTGCACATTGCGCGCCGTTCTGTATGTCCGTCCTGTAACTCGTGTGTATCTCCTCAATTCATCTAGATGCTTCTAACTCAATTCATCTAGATTCAACTAGATGCTTCAGAGCTTCGCTAAAGTTTCGCTTCTGAAGGGGCTAGATGGCGGGTTGGTCGTGTGTTGCGGCCATTTGTTCCACCAAAGCTCCAACTATTCTGAATAGCTTGGCGACCTATTCACCGCTGCAGTATCCCCTAATCGAGCTCGTATAGCGAAGATGGGCGGATACGCCGGTGTTCGTGCAATAAAAAATTATTTATGCAGGCATTTTCTACTGTTCTCGGTGAGCGTGTGCAATGAAAACAATTGCTATATAACATTTTACAATGTCTACCTGTTCAATTATAACGCACTGGATTGACGCGGGTAGATATAAGTGATTATATATGAAAGGGACAGTGGCGTCCGGTATGATATTAGTTCACACTGAAAGGCATAAGACTCACTAATGAACGATACCTGTAAGAATTCTGTCTTACTACTTTCAATAAACCTGTTAATCCTTTTTTTCATATGAGGGGATGTAAAGCTGTCTACAAACAACGCCTTCGCGGCTTTTGCCTAAGGTTTAACCACACTTTTACCTTTGAAACGAGCGGACAGGGATGGAAGAATATCATGAGCGTTTTATCCTTTCATACTTGCGCCTCCGCGCACATCTTGCGGCTAGTCGGAGAACCAGGTGCACCAAGCACTCCCATGGTGAAGGGGCGATGCGCCTGGCATTGAGAAATGTTAATATGCTTTAAGGGCTTTGAATGGCACTGTAATCTACGGGGCTATATATCAGTGGAAATGCTTATTACTAGGATATGCCGCACATATCTAGAATGGCGACTTTTTTGGCGAAATTCGTAAAAAAATGGCGGCTTTTGGCGACTTTCTGCTCGTCGTTTGGCGACATTTACTCGAAAGTCAGTGGCAACCCTGCGTAGTGGGTACCTTTCTAGTGTACTTGTATTGTAGCCCCAAGAGAGCTTACAACGGGCTCTAGAAACGGCGCTCTTCCAGCTTTCGCTGTGACTGTGCTGCGGTTTCAGCGCAGGCCTGGCGTTTTTTCAGATACAGTTTATCATGGCTGCTCCCGCTGATCAGGAGCGACAACATATCAAGTCACAAACGTGATGCCCTGCAGCCGTCACCACTTTATGATTTATTCAAATTAATAGGACTAAGTATGCAAACATCACGCCGATTTCCGCAGTTTGTTTCCGGGGCATGATGAAAGTACGAAAGTAGGGGTAATTCTCCGAGGGACTCGTTTTCTGTATAATATATATTGTCACATGATCGTGACGTCGACGAAGGCAGCAGTCAGCACGTCAGAGATGAAACTCTTTATTTGGCCGAACTTGTGGCCGGGAAACTGAAAGTCAAACTACAGCAATACACTGATAGCGACGAACAGAGCGTCGACCGTCGATCAACTGACAAGCGGTGAAGCGCATCGGCGTTTATACATGTGTCGTCGAATATTCCAGAGTTATCGCTGGCTGTCGCGCAAGCTCTAGAATAAGCTTGAGTGTTCGCGACTTGCGCGCAATCTTAACAAAACGATCTACAATAATCGCGAAGCTTCTCGAACGATGAGGCGCAGTTTGCGCTGAGCGTTGCTGACAGTCATTGTGGGCGAAAGCCGAATGCAGCAAAAAAGATAGTAAGAAACACATGTGGCAATATATATATATATATATTGCCACGTGTGTTATATATATATATATATATATATATATATATATATATATATATATATATACATATATATATATATATATATATACACACATATATATATATATATATATATATATATATATATATATATATATATATATATATATATATATATATATATATATGTATATATACTTCTTCTGGCTACCGTAATAAAGATTGTGAAAAACTTCGTACTACAATATAGGAAACAAAACAAATATTTATTTTACTCCAACAGTATCGGCTGGTGGTCCAGCCTTCTTCGGAGGATGTAAGTGAAATGAAACGGCCATGGCCGAACCCGCTGTACACGGGCCGCCCACCCAGTTTGGGGCAAGTCGATACTTTCAAAAAAAGCAATAAAGAGAGAAAAGAAATCACAGCATATTTACAGGGTGAATGATGATGAGTGGGGCGAAGCTCCGGAGGGAATCATCGGTAAACCGTGAAACCCTTCCGTGAAATTCGCCCAGTACATCATATATGGAGTGTGAAACACCGTGAATATATTACACATCAAACTTTTACTGTATTGTTGGTGTACGTGGTCCCTTCATTATCACCCCTTTGTGATCGGTGAAATGCAGGGAAAGTGTCCGCTCCCGAGCGAGAGAAAGCGCGCCAAGAGCGAGCGCGACTCCGAGCGAAACAGAAGGCGCGCCAAGAGCGACCGCGTTCCCCGCTCGCCCTGTGAGAATTAACGGCAAGGCTAAAGGAAGACATGGCGCGCGTAGCGTTCCTCTTCGTGTTCCACGACGCGAGGTCGGTAGCATGCCCAACGAAAGCCAACGGAACACGATCGTTCAAGTGCTCCGGCTTCGCGAGCCGGAGCACTTGCACTTGCAGACGACACGCTTCGTCCTCCCACTTTCGTACGGCAGCATCCTCGCGCCGCTGCCGTGCCGCTTCGGCCTCCCGCTCTCATACGGCAGGATCTTGGCGACGGCGTCACGCAGCTTCACGACGCGCTTCTGGCAGCGCCATCTCGCAACCTTCATCGTCAACTACAAGAAAACCATACCGCCATCTGGTGTTGTTATATGCAATTTTACTCGTATACTCACAGCGCCATCTATTGAGCAATTCATGAACTAGAGGTGGCTACTACCTACTACTACAGAGGAGGGAACGACCCACACCCTAAGGAGCTTCGCCCCTAATAGAAAAGGAAAGAAAGAACTAACGGAGGAAGCAACAGTGACAAAATCAGGGAGGGAAAGAACAGCGGGAGGAGAGGCGGAGAGCCACCAGAGGCGGGCGAGGCAGCGGGCTATGCCCGTCTTATCTTCGTACGGTAGATAAAAAGCGGTGTGAGCAAGGAACGAAGGAAAAGGGGAAAAGACAGATGTCGCTTCTACACATCACACGCACGGCGTCCAAGTTCAGATGGCTCGGCGGTTAGCTCGCAGCGCTGGGCCGTGTACACAAGAGAAGAGGTACATACGACCTGCTCCAGCTGTGGGAAGACTGGCCACGATACAAGGCTAAAGGTGCGCCCCCACCCCCTTTTTTTTCGAAAAAAAACAGAAAAAAAGAGAGAAAGAGAAAAGAAAGAGTGGAGCCGGTTGATACATGTGGTAACAATTGGGTGCATTTTCACGCGCTCGATCGTTTCCTTAGCGTCCCGTTGCGTCTGAACTAACGTGTGTATAAATAAAAACAATAAATAATTAATTCATTCCCTTTCTGGCCGCTACGATTGGTCAGGGAGGCACGTCAGTCGCCCAGGGCTCTCGGTGATTCCGTGGAAGAGTGATTTGAATTGGTTTATGAAATATGACTCCCGTTGTTCGCACTCCCGTGTGTTCTGGAAGCCGGATTGTAGAAGTGTAACACTTATGTGCTCAAAAGAGTGACCAAGCCGATTAATGTGTTTGGAGAACGGCAAATTAAAGAGGCCTTTCACGTGTGCTCTGTGGTTGTTAAAACGTAAACGTAACGCGGTTTCTGTCTGTCCAACATATTCCTGCTTGCACGCTTCACAGCGAATTTCGTATACCACATTGCACGAGTCGCAATTAAGGTCGTTTTTAATATTATACTCAAAGTCCGAATAGGAGGCTTCGGCCGCATTTGTGGTCACCATGTGTTTGCACACCCTGCAGCGAGGTTTCCCGCATGGTCTACAGCCCTGATGGTGGTCGGATTGGTCGGATTTGTGTTTTCGCCCTGACCAACAAGTCTCTCAGTTTTTTACTTCTTCGGTAAACCACCTTGGGTGGGGTTTAAAATACGGTAGAGAGTCGACTACTCTGTTTAAGTATGTTGAAGTGGCGGCTTAATATAGAGTTTACCGGAGGGGCTGCGGCGGAGTACGTGAGAACTAAATTTGCCCCTGACATTCTATCTTTATTTCCGTCCCTTTCTTCCATTGTGACCCCTCGGTCCAGAGAGCGAGCGCACTCAATTGCATTGTCAATGATTTTTTTCGGGGTACTTTTGACGAAAAAATGCTGTTCTCAGTTCCTGTGCGTGGGTGTCAAATTGTGTAATTTCAGAGCAAATTCTTCTGTATCTGTGGGCTTGAGAGTAGGGGACACCTGTTTTGCAGTGGCGAGGGTGACAACTGTGGAAATGCAGATGTTGTTGGTGGTCATTTGTTTTTTTACATAGGGAGGTAGAGGTGCTGGTGCCACTGACCGATACAGTGACATCCAGGAAATGAACACTCCTGCGAGTACGTGTGTGTAAATGTTATCGAAGGGTGCAGGGAGTTGAAATCAGAGATGAATTTTGAAAAGATATGCTCACCATCAGCCCACACGAAGAATATATCTTCAAGAAAACGTCAGTAGAATATAGGTTTGGATGGAAAACTTTCGAGAAAAGGAATCTCTAAAGATGCCATGAAAATAATTGTATAGTTTGGGGCCATTTCGGTTCCCATGGCAGTTCCGTTGACTTGTAGGTAATGTTTGCGGTCGAATTCAAAGTGATTATGTTTGAGTACAAGATTTAGGAGCACCTCCAAAGCGCTTTCGTCGGACTCACTTGTCGATTTACTTTTTCCATGGGCCGCGGTTGTTTTGTCACTGTTGCTTCCTTCGTTAGTTCTCTCTTCATTTTTTCTATTTTTCTCTCTTTTTTGCTTTTTTTGAAAGTATCGTCTGGCCTCCAAACTGGGTGGGCGGCCCTTCTGCAGCGGGTTCGGCCATGGCTGTTTCATTTCACTTCCCAAACTGTTGGGTTAAATAAATATTTGTTTTGTTTCCTATATTGTAGTACGAAGTTTTTACCATATATATATATATATATATATATATATATATATATATATATATATATATATATATATATATATATATATATATATATATATATATATATATATATATATATATAATATATATATATATATATATATATAGATATATATATATATGGTGCGTGAAGCGCTTGCGCGTGGGGCTTCTCAACCATCTTGTTTGACTGTCGCATCACTGTTGTAAATCACTGTTGTTGAACCGTCATCTCGCCTTCGTCACATTATGTAGCTCCTGAATATTTTACAGTCGTCGTTGATATACGCTTATATCTGATACAACGCAGCACGCATGACTGTTTCGAAATACAGCAGTGGTGTTTTTTTTTCACTGGCCTAAACACCATACGTGGTTTGTGGCACAGCCGACTTGCTAACACTGAGCAAATTCTGAAGGCGTTCATCATCTTGCGCGGATTTTGCTATTTCTTAATGGAGTACACGTGTAGTGTTCAATAGTAAGATTGAGTATCAATAAATTTATTTGTATTGGCGGTGTGGATAACCTTTGTTACTAAGTTTTCCCTCAATTCGGCGTTAAACGTTGATTTATCACCAAATTCAGGTAAGAATAGCGGATAGTGGAGATTAATGTTCACAGCGACAGTCTCGTTTAACTTTTGTTCTCGAATATGTGATGTTAAAATTGAAGACTTCCTGTTTGTACAAAGGGATACACGTTTAGGTCCACCATAATCGCCAGGAAACAGGTAAAGGAAATGATCATGTTGTTCTTCAATGACGGCTGGGGTTCACCACTTAGAGCCGACGATTATTAAGGGGAAATTAAGCAAACAACTTGGGGCACTTAGGTTATATCCGCAGCGCAGCTGTCAATTCACAATGTGTACTTCCAAACTTAAACAGCCTATTAGGGTGGAGCTTAAAGCACGCTGCTCTCCTTTACATGCAAGTCACAGTGCGTTTGTAAGAAATACATGACATATTTCTCGAGTACACAAAACGGAACAAGCACAAAAGATACCCCTGTAAGAGCAAGCATACGACCAATATTTAGTTTATAATTGTGCTGCCTAATTCACAAGCATGCACTGGAAGAAACAGTTGGTCACGTGCTTTTATTTATCTTTAAATGCGAAGGATTTCTTAGCGATCCAAAATCACTTTTAGCCTATCTATCTATCTATCTATCTATCTATCTATCTATCTATCTATCTATCTATCTATCTATCTATCTATCTATCTATCTATCTATCTATCTATCCACCTACGTCTGGTGCTCTCGCAATACCCTCGTTAGCTTCGTGTAGATCAAAATTGCCATGGGATGGTAAGACGGTTTGACGAATATGACTGTGTGGTCATGCCATGAGTAACGTGAAAATCGTGTCGCGTGTGTCGTCAAACCCTTTCTTTCAGACACGTGTCGCACATACCTGTTTACCAGGGGCCGCGGTGTACGGGTATGCGCCACATGTGGTTGACAGTCCATATCTACCCATGAACGACGTGAACAGACATAGGCAATTTCAATACGAGACCGTAAAAAAAAGTACATTGTCAGTGTTGCCCCTACGAATGCAAAGAATAAAAATTAGGATCCCAGCAGGAATCGAATCCAAGCGTTTTTCGTGGCAGTCAGGTATTCTACATCAGAACCACGCCAGGTCTAGAAACTGCTTTAAAAAACACCCTGTGCAGGCTTAATGCCGGTGCCACGTCAATTCTGGTTGGAGTTGCTGGTTATCTCATTTTATAACGAAGTAATCACGAATACATATGCACTCCAAAGATACAGGCGTCATGTCAGGTTAACGTGAAGTATGGTTCTAGCGTTGGCTCCGCTTTTATAGCAGTGTAATAAACATTACATTCGTATTATGATTCTGCAAGCTGTATTAAAGCATTTCTCGACCCCTGATTTATACGCTAAGGAAAGTTGCGTATGATATTCACATCATCACACCGCAAAGTACTCTTCGTTATGATAATACTGACGCGTGTGCTCTAACGTGTGAGCTGACGTTACGTCAGATCATAAGCTATCCCTTTTCACGCCAGTGTCGCCGACGTGCCTGGTAAGCCCAATATATGCACACAATTACTACACTTAAAAAAACACGGCGGTCCACCTCGCAGCGCCTCGCTCAAAGCCACAAAATACAGCATAGAACTGCCCTTAGACTGCGTGGCATGCAACCGATTCCCATAGGTCGTGGCATATGCCCAACTATTTTATTCAGCTTTTAGGGGCGAAGCTCCTGAGGCTGTGGGTCTGTCCGTCCTCTGTAGTATGTAGTAGTAGTAGTAGGTAGCCACCTCTAGTTCTTAGAGTGCCCACTAGATGGCGCTGTCGTAGCCACCTCTAGTTCTCAGACAGATCCCGAGATGGCGCGAAGGCGCTCTCTGCGTTGCAGATGCGTGCTATAGTCCCTCCCCCTCTCTCGCTTCACGACGCCGACGCCGGCAGCGTCTGCTAGCGAGCTTCTTGATTGAAAAAACCGACTGCTCGCGCTGCGCAACCGTTCACTGACTACCCCGTACATATAGGCACTGGATTTTGACCTCCAAGGTAGTGGCTGTGTGAGATTTCTCCTGTGCGTTATTAAACAATAAAAATTCACACTGTCCATGTAAAATTAAAGTGAGCTGCAAGTCGCCGTGACTCTCATCGACCCTTTAGTATAAACGCGCCCGATCTCACGTCGTTGATGATGTACTAGGCAGAATTCACGGAAGATTCACATATGGCGCGTGTCATTGGTGAAGACAATCGTTCGATTTAGTGCGGCGACGTATGCTAGCGGGACCGTTCTAATGAAGGGACCACGTAAACTGACAGTACAATAAAAGTTTGATGTTTATTATATACACGGTGTTTCTCACGTGTTTACTTGATCATATCCTGGGCGAATTACTCGGAGTAATCAACGGTTTACCGATGATTCCCTCCGAAGCTTGGCATGTGCTAGAATGATTCTTTACCCGTGGATATGCTGTGGTTTGAGCCCTAAATGCCGCATCAAACGCTAAATTTGACTGTCTGCGTTGGCGTCTCGCGGCGTCGGGGACGAGTGATGCAAGAAATCGTCATCATGTGCTGACTTCACCATATGACGCCATCATGACATCACAGATCTCCAAAATTTTGTGACGTCTTCACGACGTCACAACTTCTGGTGCGACTTTATACGACCTAACGCCACATGATCCCGTTGTAGCACCTTCTTAGCGTAACGAACAAAATCAAAGAGCGCGCGGCCTCAAGAGAACAAAAATAAAGACTGTGCTTGGCAGTGGCATGACGAGCCACGACACGTATTCTTTGCTAGTGCCAATTCTGGTTCAGCCGTCTCGTTCCTTTGATCCTCTGACAAAAGCCTACACCGTCATCACATGACATCGTAGCTTGGTCAAAGGTGGGCTGGTCACGGAGGCAGCAAAAAACGGTGCCTCCCACCGTGGAGGCAGTGCGAAAGCACGCTAGGTGCACAACGCTTTCGGAGGGTCGCGGGGCAGGATGAATATACCAAGTGAAAAGAAAAAAGATGGCTGTCGCCTTCGAGTCGTCGTGGGTGAATGCACTAGAGACCCTGCGAGTTTTCTTCTTGGTAAATAAACGTCGCCAGGATTCTCCTCTTCCGGCCGACATTCTAGGCCCATCATCCTAAACACGGAATTTTGAGACGTTGAAGGTGAGTCATCCCCGCGATTGGAATGAAGCTGCAGGAAAGAAAAGTATTTAATTGATGTGTCTCAGGAATGTTAAAATTAGGGCAGAGCAACCGCAATTATACCTATTTAGGAGCTCTACTGTAGGATAGGAATACGATTGATGGTTTCTCGACTTCGTACTCTAGTATACATATTGTTGCGCATACGGACAAAGAAAACGAAGACTGGTGACCGTGTTTGCCGCTCCGAGGCAGCTAGAGAGAAGACGACGACGCTCGCATATTCTACTACGGCCGGTTTGGAGGCGCGCTCTCGCTCCTTCCTTTACCGCCTGCGCACGGGGGGCTGTTTCTACCTATGGCCGCAACTTTGTGAGGGCGCTCCCACCCAACCCGCTACCGGCCGTTGAGGAGGCTAGCGCGCGCAGGGAGTGCTTGGATTCAGACTTACCGTGGCCCTTTCTGAAGTTACTCTATATGGTTTGCATGGTACCAATGCAATCGAAATATGGTAGCAAGTATACATATAATGACTCTGGTAAATTCCGCTTTTCAGAAGGGGTGGCGCAGGCCGCTCATACGCCCGCTTCTGTTGCTCGGCAGAGCATCGACGCGCTTATATCAAAGCCTTATGTTAGTTTTTTGTAACTTGGGGAATAAATAAGATGATGAATATTGCATTTGGCGCGCATATGCGATTGTGATCGCATGATTCGTTACCGACCGGCGAAAGAAATGACGCAAAACTTATTGTTTGGGAAAAATGGTTTCGAAAACGTTTATTTCAAATGCACATGCCGGTCGTCGCTGTACTTGAAAATAACAAAATTGCACATTTTATGTTGAAGGCATCAGAATTCGTGCGTTAATATTGAAATAAAAACTTCAAAAAGGTGAACGTCACTGTATAATGGCCACGGCCACTGTTTTCCGCAAGTAGTTTGAGTCGCAATTACAGTAGCAATAATAATATAATAATAATAATAATAATAATAATAATAATAATAATAATAATAATAATAATAATAATCAATCATTTATTTAACGTGTCCAGGAACAACCGTAAGGTCTTTGTGCAGGCGCACGGAAAAATAAAACAATAGAAATAAACAATACAATTCAGACAGTCTTCAGAAATAACAAGAGCAAAAACGCGTAGACAAAGATAAATGAACACAAAAGGCGAGGAGTAAAATAAGACGACACGAGAAATATTGAAGGGGAATGAAAAATAATATTGCATATATATACAACTATGCGAAAAGACGGAGAAGGGAAGACTTTGTACATTATGCCATACTATGTCAGGACAGTGAAAAGCTCGGATAAAAACAATGACTGCTGAATATGAAAAACGTCAAGATCTAGAAAATTAACATTATAGAGACTTTGTATTCTGTGAATGGTAGAGTGTTGGAAGAAGCGGCGGGTTCATGAAACGGTCTGTTCTCTCTGGTTAACATGCGCGGAATTCGAAAATTAACATAATTGAGAAGTACAGGGCATGATATGATACCATGAACTAGCTTGCAAAGAAATAACAGATCAGAACGATTTCGTCGGCAGTGAAGTGATGGCAATGATAATAATCCAGCAGTATTTGAACGAGATCCAGAGTGATTTCTGGCAAAGCGATGGTTATATATGCTGAGGAATTTTTTCTGGACCCGTTCACTGGTGTTGCCGCTGGATTGAGCAATGCCATTCCATATCACGGACGCATACTGAAGTTGTGGAAGACATATTGCGGTGTACAATTTGTGGAGGGCTATAGGAGAACTGAATTCTCGAGATATTCTGCAAACACATCCGAGAGAACGAAGGCCGCGCATAGCAGCACACTTAACGTGAGTAGAAAACTTTAACGTGCTATCAACAACAACACCAAGATCACTGATTTCATAAACCTTGCCTAACGACACAGAATTGACAGAGTATTGAAATGACACACTAGATGTTTTGCCAATGATAGACATGAATTCTGCCTTTGAGGTATCCAGAGAAAGGTTATTGCCGTTGCACCATTCGGAAAAAGAACACAAATCTGACTGCAGCAAGCGACAGTCCTTCACTGAATGAATTTCCTTAAATATCTTGATGTCATCGGCATACAAGAGGAAAGAAGAATTACGAATGGCAAAAGAAACACCATTAACGTAAATTAAAAATAGGAGCGGGCCTAATACCGACCCTTGAGGGACCCCACTAGTCACTTTATACAAAGAAGAGGTTTGGCCATTTACGGCAACATAACAAGATCTATTGAGCAGATAGCTGTGCAAGAGATTTACAATCGACAAGTCAACGTCAAAGTGCGCAAGTTTAACCTTAACCGGTGTGTGGCTGACTACGTCAAAAGCCTTGCTCAGTTCACAGTAGATTACGTCAACCTGTCCTCTCTGAGAAAGAGGTGTGGAGATCTGCGTCATGAAACTAGCAATGATTTGTAATAGTTGAGCGGCCAGCAAGAAAACCATGTCGATTTGGAATCAATGAGCTTTTCACACTAAAGGACAATATTTTGTGAAGAGCCAGTTCGAATATCTTTGATGTGGCACACAGTAGAGAAATCGGGCGATAATTAGAAACATCTGTTTTGAGAGCCCGACTTAAATACTGGGAAAACACGAGCAGTTTTTCACATGCTAGGAAATGTGGAAGTGTCCAGGCAGTTATTAAATATCGTAGTCAATACTGGGACAAATAAGCTTTTAGTATGGCGGAGGGGATGCCATCTGGGCCACATGATAAGGATGGTTTTAAGCGCTTAATGGATTCGCAGATAAGATTTTCATCCAGCGACAAAGCAATGGAACTGCCTTGGCTGTTCCCTTACAAAAATGGATTTAGTCAGTCTCTAGAGTGTCTGTGGACTTCTTGTATATGAGTTCGCCTTTATGTAGATTTAGTATTTTGCCTAAAGAAAATCTTTTGAACACCTGTAGACAAAAGTTTATAAATGGCGTGTCATCGTTTGTCTAATTGCGTTCTATAGATTGTCTATAAACAAAAGTTTTAAAAACCGCATGGTTCTTTTTTTTTCTGTTGTTAGTCTATATACAATCTATAGACAAAAGTTAAGTTGATGAAGTTTGTTTTTTGTCTAATCCCAAAGTATAGATTGTCTCTAAACAAAAGTTGATAAATTGGTGTTATTTCCTATTGTGAAATCCCAGTCTATAGACTGTCTAAAGACAGAAGCTAAAGTGGAGTTATTTAATTTTTTGCTGAAAATAAGGTTTTTCATTGAAATTTTATCAGGCGTGTGTACTTTATGCAATTTTGCTACCTTTTTGCTTATATAACATCTAAGCATTCACTCCTTATTGCTCCATTGGGCCCTAGCTGTAAGGTCTGTTAAAAAATGACTAAGGGGGCTCGTTAATTAATTTAACCACCATGTGAAATTGTGCAGGAATGCGTTTTTTTAGATCTCATTAACACATTCTGGCGCACATGGCACATATATATTTCTCCCTCGTAACTTGCATGCTCACATTAAAACTAAAGATGTCAAGTATGTCGCACTGTATGGCTCACCGACTGGATGTACTGCAAGGACTGTGTGTTTCCTTCCGCCTTCGTTGCTACAATGCAAAGGGCAATGTATTTCGTGGTATACTGGAAAGCGCAGCTTTGAAGCGGGACGAAGGGCAAACAGTGAACAGAGTACAACAGCTCTTTTTCACGACACAAATCGCATGGCCCACTTCAGTGCTTTCATTTTTGTTACTATTCAATATACAGTATTTCGCCATTCTTTTCATACACGAAGCACTGTGCCCAAAAACCAATTTTGTTAAAACTATTTTGCGAATTAGCTGCGGCCCTTTCACTAGCTCATTATTTTTGTTCATTTTCACGACATTTTCAGAAGGTAACATGTTAATTAAGATGTTCTTCAACAAATATGCATTTTTCTGTTTTCATTACGACGACGTGCAATGTAATTTTAAATCGTGTTTCAGTAAGCGATTTCAAATTGATAATGTGTGTATGTACTTGCTTACATCTCCTGCTTAGAATATATTAATTTAAATTAACAGGCAACATCAACAAGAAAGAAGTTGCAGCTGAATCGCCCTAAGGGCGAGGCATCGATGGTGACACTGGCTCGGTGCAAATTTCAAAGAGATATCACTTGGCACCGCGGACACTTGCTGTCAAAGGCTCAAGTTTTCCTCATGCTTTTGATCATACACACGGACACAGCCGTGAGGGCAACAGCTGGTACAGATAGTAGTAAAAACGGACCGTTCGTGTACATATCCTGTACACGAACGGTCCACGAACGGTATGTTTAAACAGCAAGCACTGGTAATGGAACTGAAGAATCGCTCAGACGCGGGCTCCCCACTAAGGAGTTGCTTTTTCGTTCAGGCACTGCCGTAAATCGTGAAGGCGCGCGAGCGAACACGATAAGGAAGGGGGAAAAGCCAAGGAGGTTTAAAAAAAACTTCTGGAGTGGAGGTCCCCTATACGCGCCCACGCGAGCGGGTGAAGCCTGGGAAACCGGTTGGCAGCCATTTTGCTCCGGGCAAGAGGCAGCGCAGCTTGAGCGCGGACAGCGTAATTGTGAGCTACCGCGGGGGCGTTTCAGCGTGAGAACTGGATAGTTAGTGTCACTTATTTGGCCGAATTTTTTTGTTGTCCTGCAGGATTGAAGAAGGCAGTTTTTTCCACCATAATACATGGGCTGAAGCGTGCCTGATAACACGTAGAATTCGCTTCCAGCATTCCCGAAATAAAGCACATGGAGGAGTTAATAAGTGGTACATAAAATTTTATTCACCCCCGGCTTTTACACAATTTCAAAAGAAAAAAGAAGAATATACAATGTGGTTTATACGTGAATCGATAAAGCAACAAATCCAAAATAACTTCAAAATGCATCATAATGCACACAATCACGAAACTAACCGTATGAAACACGCGTTCTTAAAAACTAAACACAGCAAAAGAAAAGATACAAAGGCAAACTAGTTGACCAGTTTGCTGCTGCTCTGGTTTACGCATAATGCAGACAATCACGAAACTAACCATATGAAACACGCACCCTTAAAAAGTAAACACAGCAAAAGAAGAGATACGAAAGCAGATTAATTGACTAGCTTGCTGCAGCTCTTGTTTACACTCGTCTATAATTTTTTTCAAAATAACAGTCCTTAATTGTCAGTCGTGTTCTTACTCCGCTCTGGGAGTTTTAAATGCGAGGCATTTCTTAGCGAACCTTTGGCACATTCAGCGTTTTTATCTACGAATCTATCTGCCTAGCCACCTACGCCGAGGTGCTCTCATGATCGCCTCCTTTACTTGGTGCAGACCAAAATCGGCATGGGAGGGTAAGAGGATTGGATGGATATGGCTGTCGTATCATGACATGAATAACGGGAAAATTCTGTCGCGTAGGTCTTCAAACCCTTTCCTCCAGACACGTGTGGCACATAGCCGTTTACCACTGGCCGTGGTGTACGGGTATGCGCCACACGTGATTGAGTTTATATCTACCCAGGAACCGCGAGAACAGACATTGGTACTTTAAATGCGAGAGCGTTAAGAAAAACCGACATCGGCAGCGTTGACCCGACGAATGGAAAGAATAAATACTAAGATCACAGCAGGAATCTAACCCAAGCATTCTGCGTGGCAATCAAGTATTCTACCACAAAGGTACGTCGGGTATATAGACTGGTTCGGAAAAACAGCCTATGCAGGCGTAATGTTTGTGCAACGTCAAGTGTGGTTGTGGTGCTGGCTATCTAATTTTGCAAGAAAGCAATGCACAGTATGTATGTACTCCTACGATACAGGCGTCATATCAGATTAACGTCTGCGGTTCCAGTGTTGGCTCCGCTTTTATAGTAGTGTAATAAACATTACATTTATATTCCTTTGTTTCAGCACGCTATATTGAAGCATTGCTCGACCCAGAGGAATACATTAACGAAAGTTACGTATGATATCCACATGGTTGCACCATACAGTGCACTTAGTTTCGATAATACTGACGTGTGTGTTCTAACGTGAGGACTGACGTTACGTTGCACCTCAAAGTTACCGTTTAAACGCCAGTGTTGACGTGCCTGGTAAGCCCACGATGTGCACACAGCTATTACACTTACAAAAACAAGTTGATCCACCTCGTAACGCTTGGCTCAAAGCCATAAAAAGAGCATAGAAGTACTCGCTGAGTGCTTCGCATGAAACCGTTTCCCACAACGCGTGGGATCTGCCGAATTTTCTTCCGGTAGATTTCTTTTGAAATGTGGTGAAGCCTGACTTTACAGCGAAAGCTTTTATCAAATCACAACAGCTGTGGGATGGTTGTCCGCTGCCGCCGCCGGTGTCCGTAACTACCATCATGCGAAATAAGAAAAATGAAATAAATAAAAATGATCAGGCTCATATGGGATTTAAACCCGGGTCTTCTCCATGGCAGTCGAGTATTCTACCACAGAGCCACGCCAGTGACTGGAACTCCTTTGCAAAAACATCCTTACAGGCGTCATGTCGGGCAAGGAATTGCGTTAAATGTGTAATATAGCGTGTCAGAAGAGTAAAATAACGACCAGGCGTCACATAATGCTAATTGCGCAACGAGTGACCGGATCGTTAATTGCTTCAAATCCATTACAAAAGGCTCAACCATAATTCTTCATGCAGGAACCACAGGCAGCATCAACAAAGTTCACATAATGCCTTACAGATGTGTAGCGGCACCTCGCTTATCCGCAGAAAGACGAATAATGGCATAGTGATTTATTCCGTACTTCACAAAAATTATGATTTGCGACGTAGTGGGTACCTTGAAAGTGTACTTGTATTAGTTTCCCCAAGAGAGTTTAGAACGGGCTCTAGAAAGGCCGCTCTTCCAGCTTTCGCTGTGACTGTGCTGCGCGCAGGCCTGGCGTTTTTTTATATACAGCTTGGTAATCTTCGACAAATTGTAAATGTGGTTATCGAGTAGATCGCAGTCCAACAAGTGAGACATCCACAACACTCGCTTGTCACCAAAGGAGCGGAGAAATTCGCCATCTGTGGAACTTCCGCGCGGGCTCAAGCGACGACCGACACGTTTTCTGCCCTGAGCAATATGGCGGTCGTCGGCTTCAGCGGCGGATCACCGCCTCCACTCCAGAAGTTTTTTTTCAACCTCCTTGAGAAAAGCGAGAACCGGTGCGGCAAACGAACGGAAGAGGGCGCGCAGCTGCAACTCAGTTTCAAATCGCTCGCTGAGCGAGAGCCAATCAGCTCAAACCACGGGGCGCGCAGGCGCACTGACGGTTAAGCCGTTCAGGCAGTTGAGGCATTTGAGGGTCGTTGTAAAAGAAGTTCTCGCAGCGCAGTGTGCACTGCCGAAATAAGTTTGTTGCGCGCATGTATTTTTACCGCGTTGATTAATATTACGTGCCGGTATCGTCGCTAAAAGTCGTGGAATGGACGCGTACTTACACCGCGTGTCGGGCCGGACGCATCGTTGTTTGCCATGGAATCGTTGACGGCCATGTGTTGTAGCCACAACGAGCGCGAAGCTTTGAACAAGATCACAAGTGCGCGCCTTTTGACGAGACTGTCGCCACAGCGAATATCGCACTTCGGTGAGTTCAATAACGTTGCCAGATCGCGCGACTGTGAATGACGACTTTGTGTAGGTAAAATTGCCCGAGCGGCGAGCTGCCATAACAGAGATGGTGTGCAAGAGGAAGTGTTTGGTACGAAAGTATGCGTTGTACTAGTGTCTCTGCCTTTTGTGGTGTTCGTTATACGCTTCCGCGGAGCCGCTGCCGTGTGCGTCGATTACAGCTAAAAACAGCGTGAAGAATACGCGTTGCATTACGCGATGCTATGCTTGTGTTATGCAGGCCTTGTGTTGTTGCGCCCTTCTTCCTTGACTGTATGCAATGCGGCATCCTTTCATGAAATGACGTGCACATGCCTTGTCACTATAAAATTGAGCCTGCTTTTAAACATTACTGGTCGCCCCGTACCCTTTCTATGGTGAAAATGCAGCAGACGTTATCGTTCAATAAGCATAGTTATCCGCCACGGTGGTCTAGTTGTTAAGGTACACGACTGCTGACCCACAGGTCGCGGAGATCGAACCCCAGCCGCGGCGGTCGCTTTGCTTGAGGGCGCGCGAAGTGCTTGAGGCCCGTGTTCTTAGATTTAGGTGCACGTTAAAGAACCCCGGGTGGTCAAAATTTCTGGAGCCCTCCACTACGGCGTCGCTCATAATCGTGGTTTTGGGATGTCAAACCCCATCAATTATTGTTATAAGCATGGTTATAGTTAACAAACGTGCAAATCAAATTTATAAAAGTAGACGGGTGTGCAGATAGAGAGACACATGTACACACACGGCGCGGTCATGCATACGCCATGCTGCTCAGAGGCTATGTGTTTGTAGCTGCGTCGCCATCTACGGTGCCGCGCTCGTTTTTGCAAAGAATCGACGTAATTGTTCTATAGTAAGGATTTTAGTCTGTCTGTCGCGGATCGTAGTTCTTGGGTGTGTACAGACACAACCAAATCAATCGATTAGCCAAGGGAAAGCATAGCGAACTTTAATTGTTGGCTTTAACCATGAGCGTCGGCAGGATTTTGTCTTGGGGGGTGCAAGCCTCTGTTGCATCGCGGCTGGGAGAGGGGGAGAGCGCTGGTGTAGCTTAGGTGGGGGCAAGTGCTGGTGTGGCTTGAGGGGGGTAAGTGCCCCTTTTGTACCCCCCTGCCGACGCCCATGGCTTTAACTGTAGTGTAGTAAAAATGGCCTTAATTGAAATGGAATAAAGTCAACGAAGAATCGCCCTTTGCGTTGATGGTATCTAAACGCCTGATGCTCAACCGATTGAGCTACGACGGAAAGCGCTTCGCCGTACACTTCGCTGGGTATTTATGTATGTGTAGTCCCTTGAAGTGTTAGCAAGTGCCACTCGTACTCAAGGCGGTGAGTATGGAACACTCGTTTTTGCCAGAGTGCGTCACGTGGCACGCGATCTTTCCATGAGGCGGCAGCTGACCGATAAAACGTCGCATGCGAACTTGAGGCATAAGTCAGCCGGGGCAAGGACTTTGCGGTGAATGAAAGAAAAAAAGGGGATTTTTCGAGGGCCTCGTTTCTTTTTTATACACAACCAAAACGATCGAAAAGATCCCCTTCTTTCGTAGATTCAGCGAGGGCGTCGCCCCGGTAGACTTAAAGCATCAAGTTAGCATGCGAGGGTTTATTGGTCAGCTGCTACGTGATGCTAAGACCCCACCGCGGTGGTCTAGTGGTTATGGCGCTCGACTGCTGATCCGAAGGTCGCGGGATCGAATCTCGGTCGCGGCGGCTGCATTTTCGATGGAGGAGAAAATGTTTGAGGCCCGTGTACTTAGATTTAGGTGCACGTTAAAGAACCCCAGGTGATCTAAATTTTCGGAGCCCTCCACTACGGCGTCTCTCATAATCATGTCGTGCTTTTGGGACGTTGGGCAAATATTGGTCCTGCCACTCCATATTTTCTTTGTTTGATGAACCATACATCGTCTGTCTAGTAAAAGTTCTATTAACGGAGAAGTAGCTTCGTTACATTGTATGCAAAAATGGGTCTGCATTTGTTTTTCGCGCATGCTCTGTCGTAAGTACTTATATTTTTGTATCTTTTTCTGATTAAAGCTCTGTTGTAAGTCAGCGCTTGTGCTTGTCATTCTTTTCTGTGGGCTTTGCCTCGTTTTCTTTTCCAGAATTTATTGGAATAAATTTATACATCACTAGTCTACAGGAACTGCCTCTAGGCAACCTGTAGACCACAGTATATCTGTGAGGTAATAAGTCCGTAGACACT
Organism: Rhipicephalus sanguineus; assembly: GCF_013339695.2. NCBI lineage: Eukaryota > Metazoa > Arthropoda > Arachnida > Ixodida > Ixodidae > Rhipicephalus > Rhipicephalus sanguineus. The sequence continues at coordinate 95,848,356 of NC_051181.1, forward strand.
CTATATAGTGGGTCATAGGAATAGGCTATGGATAATCTACAGACATTTGTCTGTGGATATTTTATAGACAAAAGTGAACCAAAGTAGATTTATATAGGTCTGTAGACATTTGTTTATAGATATTCTGCAGATATCGATCTAAACGCATGAATGTTTATTAATCTACAGACCTTCTATAGCCAATCTATAGACTTAGACTTTCTTGTAAACTAGTCTATAAAATAGAGTGTAACCATTATTCCATAGACTGTCTATAGGGAACCCAAGCTCAAGTTTGCGGCGCGACGACAGCGCCGCGCCAGCCGCGCTGCGGCTCTGTCGGAAAACACTGAACCGTCGCGCGGCCGACTCAGCCCCTTTCACGGTAGCGGTAGCGCACGTGCGCTCGCGTTCTTCTCTCGGTGCGGGTAACTGTGGGGCCGTCAGCTCGGCACGTTGAACCGAGAGGCTTGCTGTGCGAAGCTGCGCATTTCCACGATGGCAGAAGCGACCCCGCGGAAGCGCAAGCGTGGTCTTGTATTGCGGTTTAGTATTGCGGTTTAGTGGCCAGCCACAACAGTGCAGACAAGGCACACGATTCACGTGTTAAACTGTATCCATGTCCAGGAATTCGGGACATCGAAAACTAGCGCCATCTGTTGCGTTGGCTGCTGAGTGGCAGCGTCACTGAATGGGAAACGACCTTTAAACATTTATTGTAGTGCAACGCCTCAATATAAGCTTAAATCACTTCGTCCCGTATAATCTGGGAGTCATCATCTCACAGTGCGAGAAGTTTTGTTTTATTCCCATAAACTTCCTGGGTTCGAGAATCACTTTTATGTGCTATGTGAAACTCCATAGGAGAGAATTTAAAAAATTATATAAAAACAATGCGCTCTCACCTGCCAAAATCACTAAAGTGATCCAATCTAGATGATTCAGTCTTCGTACCTGTGAAGTTTGGCTGATGTTGGCGAAGTTTCCGAGGTTCGACGGGAACTTTTGTAAAAAGGTGCATTGCAGTGAAACCACCTTATAGGAGTGCATGCGCTTCATAGTGTTTTCGGTGGCCCGAAAACACGGGAAAATGTCAGTGTTTTTATACAAGTTTGTTATTATTGAAGCTGCTCAAGATATGGAGGGTATGAATACTGTGGAGTTTATTCGTTGATAATTAGCAATGAGAAATCGTGGGTTAATTAGAACAGATGATCAAAAACGAGAATAGCTCCTCGCAATTCAAAGCAAGTAATAATTAACAAGAGACATTGATACGCATGCGAATCTTCCTCTATTGAGTATATGTAATCAAAGGTACTAATGAATTTAACAATTTATATAAAGCTTATTGTTGAAAGCGGTGAGTACAGAAGGACATGTATCATATATATATTTATAGGTAGTATTGCAACGTACACCATTAATACTAGATGGCTATCGCATGTAACTAGGAGTAGCTACTGTTATAGCTAATTTAGAATCAAAGGTATAAAAGAGATGGTAATCGTACTCTGGAATTATTAATACTTACACTTAGTGTTAAATAGGAAAGGGGTAAATAAAAATCAACTAATCGGAGGATCACGTTGTGATGTATCACATGGAGTGGAGACGAAGAGGATGAAAGATATAAGAATCTTAAGTTGCTAGTTAGGGATTAGGGGTATTTTAGCTTAATTATTATGGATAATTAACACATTTGACAATGACGTACCCGCAAGTATTCAGACTGACTGAGGTTTACTCAGCAACATTATGCACATTTGCACCCTGACCATATAAGTCATCACTTGTAACGATGATTAATTACAAATTTTAAGCTCATAATAGAAGGCTTTCAGTATAGAAGCATACGTACATGAAATCTATACGGTATTCAATGTATGAATTTACGATAAGGGATACATAACAACACGCAATCATCTTTAGCGGTAGCGATCGATGGTTAGTAGTGAGGGATGATTTTGGGGGAAATCTATGCAACCGAGTGATTAAAGGTGGCAAATCAAATTTTATGCAAGAGAAAAATATTTTATCGTTTATTAGTGATCGTTGTAGGCAATTATCAAGTGTGAGTAGATGGTCAATAAATTAATAGGACGATATCATTGTAATGCATCAAATGAAATCATAGAGGGAGAGGCTGAATACATTTAGAATGTTTTGCTAATTGGCAATTAAGGACACTGCAGCACAATTAAAATATTTATTTTTACAGCAGAGCTGTTATCCCACCCTTTGTCTGACTCGCGATGTAGACAAGCAATCATCATCATGCCGGCGTGTTCAGCATAACTGTGCCTAGTTAAGCCAAGTGAATCATAGCCAATCCTATTTAAGCCTAGTTGAGGAGGGCAAAACCTAATTAGCCATGCATATATACTCAAAGGCTAATTAGCCATAATTAGGCCGAGTTGAGATTCTTGTTGCATAGTCATGTCGCGCTCGGCAAATGCTAATTAGCGAATGCTAATTAAGACTTAATGGCACTGATTAAGACTAAATTAGCATTAATTATGCTAATTAGTTCATTAGCCTTATATTGACTTCGAATGCAAGCTAGTCGAGGCTGAACCTCGAATGTGCGAGTTTGGGTAATTAAACTAATTAAGTTAAAATTAAGGCTAGTCTGACTTGGGATGCAAGCTAATCGAGACCAAGTCTCCAATGTGCCACTAAGACCTATTAAGCTATTGCAGTTCGGCGGGCTCGTTGGTTTGTTAGCACTGTAACGAAAAAACAGCGCGTGAATACAGGGACGGAAGGGGCACACACACGAGCGTTGTGTGTGTGCCCCTTTCGTCCCTGTGTTCTCACGCTGTTTTTCCGTTACAATGCTATTAAGCTAATTATTATAATTAATCTGCTTGAGCAGATTCATTTGGTGTTGTGATTTACTGGTGTTGTGACCTACTTGGTGTTGCAATTGCCAAGCGATACCTAATCGAAACCTATCAACACCTAATCTAGACTCGTGATTTACAGTGTGATCCTGTGAACACTTCGTGCATCGGCGTGTGAATGCACGTGTCGACACTTGGTTGGTCAAGCCAGGACCAACCAAGTGTCGACCAGCTCCCCTCTAGCACAGCCTTGCGCGACTCAGTGCAAGCTGCGCGAATTTTTTAAATTACGTTAGCCCAGAATGCACATTAGGAATGACTTACTATAATGTTGATCTATAATCGCACCTTGGCATGAAGTGCATGACTAATGAATGGCGACGATGAATTCAACATATTTTAAATGTAGGGGTGAAAGCTGTCAGTGTAGGACATAATCAAGATAGATAGTATAAGCTGCACTAGAAGAGAAACTCGGGCTAGTTGGTGATTCATCATTGTGAAGGAAAAAACAGCGCTACAAAAGCGCTTCAAGATTGCGAGTTCAGCGCCTGTGTCGTGTTTTCTTCCTTAGTCCTCGTCCATTTGTAGCGCTGTTTTTTCCTTCACAATAGATAGTATAATGTCACGTAGTCGTGACGTCGACGGCGACCGCAGGCGACGTGTCCAAGATGAAACTCTTTATTTGCCCGTACTTGTGGCCGAGAAAGGGAAAGTTAATTTACAGCAATACACACGGTATGCACTGATTGCGGCGAACAGAGCGTCGACCGTCGATCAGCTGACAAGCGGTGAAGCGCGTCGGCATTTATACATGTGCCGTCGAATATTCCAGCGTTATTGCTGGTTATCGCGCAAGTTCTAGAATAAGCTCGAGTGTTCGCGACTTGCGCGCAATCTTAACAAAACAATCTACAATAATCGCGAAGCTTCTCGAACAATGATGCGCGGTTTGCGCTGAGCGTTGCTGACAGTTTTGTGCAGTTATAGTGCGATGGCGGGAAATAATAGAATATCGTTATTATTAGCAGCGATAAATATCATTTATTCGTAATCAATTATAATTATTCGTTTAATATAGGTGCCATTAATCACTAACATGTGCCACAAGAAACATTTACGATAGATCACGATTTAAAGGAGTACTGCTTTGAAAACAGCGCGAAAAGTGGACAAAGGCTAAGGAAAAAAATTCGGCAGATCTCACGCGTTGTGGGAATCGGTTTCATGCGAAGCAGACATCGAGTACTTTTATGCTGTATTTTATGGCTTTGAGCCTAGCGTTACTAGGTGGATCACCGTGCTTTTTTAAGTGTAGTAACTGTGTGCACAACGTGGGCTTACCAGGCACGTAGACAATACTGGCGTTTAAAGGGTAACGTACGGTGCGACGTAACGTCAGCCCTCACGTTACAGCACATACGTCAGTATTTTCGAAATTAAGTGCACTTCATGCTGCAATCATGTGAATATCATACGTAACTTTCGCTAATGTGTTCCGCCGGGGTCGAGAAATGCTTCAATATAGCTTACTGAATCATAGAAATACAAATGTAAGGTTTATTAGACTGCTATAAAAGCAGAGCCAACGAACCACATCAATTAATCTGATATGACGCCTGTATCGTAGGGATGCATATGCAGTGTTTATTGCTTTCTTGTAAAATTACATACCCAGCACCACAACCACAATGGATGTTGCACCGACATTACGCCTGCATAGTCCGTTTTTTCAAACCAGTTTGTAGCCCTGGCGTGGCTCTTTGATAGAATGCGTGACTGCCACGCAGAATTGTGCTTGGGTTGGGTTTCTGCTGAGATAATAATCTTTATTCTGTCCATTTGTGAGGTCAACGCTGCCGATATCGGTTTCTCTTAACGCTCTTGCATTTAAATTACCAATGTTTGTTTCACCGTTCCTGATATAAACTATCTATCGCCTGTGGCGCATACCCGTACACCGCGGCACGTGGTAAACGGGTATGTGCCACACGTGTCTGGAGGAAAGTGTTTGACGACGTACGCGACAGGATTTTCACGTTATTCACGTCAAGACCCGACAGTCATATTCGTCAAATCCTCTTACCCTCCCCTGCAAATTTCGGTCTACACCAAGTTAAGGAGGCGATCAAGAGAGCACCCAGACGTATGCGGATAGATAGATAGATAGATAGATAGATAGATAGATAGATAGATAGATAGATAGATAGATAGATAGATAGATAGATAGACAGATAGATAGATAGATAGATAGATAGATAGATAGATAGATAGATAGATAGATAGATAGATAGATAGATAGATAGATAGATAGATAGATAGATAGATAGATAGATAGATAGATAGATAGATAGCAGGGCTGGGCAAAGATACTTTGAAATTGTATCGCGATACGATACAAGATACTCAGGCAAGAAGTATTTGAGATACAGATACAAGATACTTCCGGAATAATTGTATCCGATACGATACTTCCCAAATGTATCTTAAGATACTTCGATACATTTTCAAATTTGCTATTATAAATCTATATTATGAAGCAGCAAAGGCCTATGTAGAAATGTGTTTACTTGAAAATTTCTTAATTGCAACCAGCTTTGCTTAATTTTAATAAAATACCCTATTGTATCAAGATACTTTCTTGCTCGAGGTATGTTAGTTTCATTCCTAAACAACTTATTGGGATTTGTTTGGCTGCTTAACATGACAGCTCTTTAACCGCTGCGCTATTAGTGGTTTTTGCTTCACACTTCTGTAACTTATGGTTGTCGTGGCTCTACTTGTCGACTAGCTAGCAGGTTGCCATCTACTTGCAAGAACCTTATTAAGATGCCTCCGCACGATGGCGCAAATACCGCTGTGCAGTCTTACCTTGTCCGCAAGCGTATTTTTGCTTTTGTAATACCGCATCCACCAACAGGTGTAGAGCAGCAACAACGCTGGTAGCGATATTGTTTGTGACGCATCGTGTGAAGACGATGAACTATATAATCGCACAATTGATTGAGGACATAAAACTGCAGTGATTTTTCATATTTTACTTATCCGCTGGCGTAAAGCGTTCGCTGGGAACATATTCACTAACGTGCAATCTTTTACCGTTTCTTCTTCGAGAGAACCTGAGCCGCCAGGAAACGTCTCAGACGTGTTCTAGAGGCACAAAGCGCCACCGGATATGACTGCTATTACTCCTCGCTCTGCTTACCCGCAGATCTGTAACAATAAGAATACTTTAAGGTGACCTAAACAAAGGAAAATCAATATATTTAAGTCAAATAGCAAGGTGGTTCCATACTAAACAATCAAAGTGAATAAGTATACTGGGTGTTTCACGTAAGTTGAACCAAATATGAAAAAAAGAAAACAAGTGGTTAACTGCCGCTGGATGAAACCAAAGGTATTTGGTGTACCGTCATGTGGTGCTCGTTATGGCATGTTTTGTCATAAGCTTAACTGGTAAATAAATAAGGTCAATTATGCGACATCTTTAATATCCACTTTTGGGCCGACTGTGTTCGACACACCGTAGAGCGCATTTAAAAACGACCATTTTTTCTTGACAGCGTACATGCTGCGTGGTGAATATTTGCGGGCTTTTAAAGAAATCCCGCGAAATATGAGATAAAACTACGTTCGCAGAGAATAAAAAATAAGAATAAAGCAGAGAACGTTTTTTACAAAAGACATATAACAATAAACAGACGGGAGAAAAAGATTGCGCTAAGCTTGCACTAAGCGGAGCAAAGCTCGATACACAGCGAAGCTGATCGGGCTCACGCATATTTATTCTGTATCTATAGGCAGAACATGGCAGTAGCGAGGTTGAACTTGGCTGTAGCGAGGCTTGAACTCGACTTGAACTTGCCTTTAGCGAGGTTGAGCTTGGCTTGAACCTGCCTGCAAAGTTGCTGAACTTTTGCTTTAATGGCTTGAACTGTTGCTTGAACTTGGCTGTAGCGGGGATGAACTTTGCTGTTACGGCGCATGAGACCGATCAGCTTATGGCTAGGACCAGTCTTCGTCTTTCGAGTAGACGAGCGGGACGGCATCGGGCGCCTTCCATCGTCGTTGGCGTAGGCCTTCCATCGCTTCAGGGTCTTCTAGAAGCTACCGTTTCCTTTTCCGTTACCTAGTATTGCCTCGTTGTACGTACTCGGGGTCTTCGGATCGCCGCCGTCGCTTCGCAGCCATTTGTTGGGCTAGCTGTTGCCTTCTTCATTTTTAGGGCACCAGTTGTGAGTCGGGTAATTTACCCTATTTCTGTGGCACATGCCCGTTTATGATGATGATAGTCTTTTGGTTCGTCGGAGAAGAAACGATTTGCTAAGCAGCTTCGCTGTTAAAACTATGCAGAGGACTAGGTAATGTATGGGATGCAAAAAAAAAAACGGAGGACAGCAAAGAAAGCACTTGTGCTAACAATCAAATTATCATTGAAAGAACTTCTCTAACAATTTAACAGGAAGAACAAAGACACAGTACGTCAAAATATTCCCTGTTACGTAAATGCCCGTTCTATTGCATCTAACGTCGGCACCGATAGAGCGATGGTCGTTAGAATATCCTTTGCATGTAAGTCAATCTCACTGTACTTATGCAAGTCAAGCTTACATCCACGAGATCTTTCAAATCGCTGATGTGTGAAAGCCGCGAGACGCAAAGCAGCCCCATTCTTGCATTCTTGAGACTTTGCAACGAAGCACCACGCAAGCCAAACTTCGATAGCGACAGTATAGCGGCATCAGAATTTGTGCGAAAGACGCCGCACGCATTGGAGTACGCAGCAGAGTGCAGTGGCTATGAACAAGTGTCATGACATCAACACAACTAAAGAGAAAGAAAACATCTAGGAAAAAAAAAGGGTATAGGCTGCGCGTAACGTCCTCACGCTTGTTTTTGTCGAGATGGCTCGAGCGCCATCACGTGACTCTGCTCCACCAATAGGGACGCCTAAACCTCATCACCTGTGCTCGCTGGAGCGCTCTGGCGGAAATATACAAGAATGTAACTGTCGTTAGTTTTATTCAGGTGGCTTAGTGGCAACAATATCAGCTTGACAACCGGAATTCCGATCGACGTTTATTGTTTCGCACGGTAGTGCTTTTATAATAGTATCTTGTATCTTAAGATACACGATACATTGCTGAATGTATCGGAAATACAGATACAGATACTCGTTTTGCGAGGCGTATCGCGATACAGATACAAGATACCCAAAGAGTATCTAAGATAGTATCTAAGATACATGTATCTTCGATACTGCCCAGCACTGATAGATAGATAGATAGATAGATAGATAGATAGATAGATAGATAGATAGATAGATAGATAGATAGATAGATAGATAGATAGATAGATAGATAGATAGATAGATAGATAGATAGATATGCCCAAAGTATCAAGTGTTCGCTAAGAAATGCTTCGCATTTGAAACAATACAAGTGCTGGCACATTGATGTGTTATAAAAAGCACTGGGTGCGAAAGAGCCTGCTGCAAGAGAAACAAATTGCAGAAGGCTGTGTTGAAGCTAGGGCCAGTTGCTACACGTTACTGCGTTGAAAACACAGCGAAAAAGGCCCAAATGCTAATATAACATAAGTGCTTGTGTTGTTTGTTACCCTTCGTCCCGTTTTCGCGCTGTTTTCAACGCAGTAACAGGTATACCAACTGGCCCTTCAAGAGATCCTTCTGCAATTTAAAGGAGTAATTAATTAAATTGATAGTTACAGGCAAATAATAATTAAGTGCAGATATATAGTAAAATTAATTGAGGGATATGATTGCAAAGCTACAGATGATAGCCTAAAGAAAGAGGGTGAATGCATTGGGAGATTCTTGCTAATAAGCCTTTTTCAAGCAATCCCAGAACGCCCCGCGGGAGCGTGAAGCCCTATGGGAAACGTGTGTACATCGAGCGAGCCAGCCATTCGGTCGCCCGCTGCTCGTTGGCTCCGTGGGATCGCGAAACGAAAAGAACACGTTGAATATTCCTGAAAATTCCTATATATACAGGACCCATACATATGATGTTATTGGATACAGGTCGTATAGGGGATACAGGTTTATAGGTGATATAGGTTGTATAGGTGATATAGGTCGTATAGGTGATATAGGTCGTATAGGTGATACAGGTAGTATAGGTGATACAGGTAGGTGGATTATATGGGTGTTACAGGTGATATGGGTAATATGGGCCGAATCAGCGATTTGGGTCACAAATGACGTGCAGCAAAGGAACATATTGATAAGGACATGCCAGTTTATGAAGCGTATAATAAAAGCAAATATATACAGCAATTCAAGCTGTAATGATATCTCGCAGCGGTCTAATTATAAGAATGTAAGAATTCACTGTTGCACTTACATATATACTTAAAGAAAAACGATCAGGCAAGAATATTTGGTAACTGATTATTTATTTAAATCTTTAAGCATTTCCGCAATAAAACGGTTCATCTTTTTCAAACGTTCAGCTCCCGGCACTTCGTTGGGCTTCTCGGCCACATACTTGTTGAAGGCATCTGTGGAATAATGAGCAGGAATGTGAAGGAATTTTAAGCACTCATAAGTCCACATGTATGGTAAAAATGAATGTCATTACATTAAGCGAAATTAATGAAGCATGAAATACTCACTTGCATGAAATACTCCTTCTTAGCCCCTAGTTGACACAGTTAGCAAAAACAGGTGGTGTACACTATTGTGTACATAGCGTGTCATAGGGTTAGAAGAGGACGGTTTAATGATGTAAACCACAATAGTTACGTAGTTTCATACTGATACAATATCCAACGCACAATACTTTTTTTCAGTTTTCATGACTTTCGAGTAGAACGTACGAAGGCAGTGAAAATGATAAACTTACCTTCAAAGATAATCAACAGAGGCGCGTGATTTGGATATCCAGCAAATACAGAAAATGTTGATGGCACATCATGGTGACGGTATCTGTCTCGGCAGCTTTGCAGAAGGGAAGCTGCGATGGAGTCTTGCATGTAGGCTGTGGTGTCCATTTTTCCGCAGGAAAGTTGCGATGCTAGGTCTGGTGAACAACCGTTCCGCCGAAACAAACTTCCATGTACGGCCACAATTGCAGCACATGAGTGAAGTATGTTCTTCACTCTTTCGCTGATAGCCTGTGCACATCGCGGTACTCGATGTCCACGAAATCAGAGCAAGAGAGATCGCAAGTTACGAACACGTCCGCACTCGTGACGCTGGTGAGCAATTCTGAAGAAGGAAGTGCGGCGCGGAGGGATACACAACAAGAACTAAAGTGACCGTCAGAAATTTACACTGGTGTAACTGCCAATAAATTCTGCGAAGCTTATTTGTGAACTATCAAGTTTTCATGGCGAAATATTAGCACCCTATAAATACAAATTGATCTTTTCTCGCGTTATTTTCTTGATCGCAACAGTAGACGGCCTCCTTGCACCTGTGCAGCGAAAGTTTGCGACATGCGTTCTCAGAATTCTTCTCTTCCCCCCTCATGGTCTCGCCACGTGCAAAGACTACCGCCCGCGACTTACCAGACAGGCGAGTTTCGGAACAATAGGGCGCGCCTTTTCCCCCCACGGTCGGGAGAGCAGCTTAAAATGCACGACCGTTGAAAGACGCGTTCGTCGAATCCGCATTCTTTTCGCGTAAGCCGGCTACCACGACGTGTTTTATCCCCATTTTTATCGTACTTCTCATGAATAAATAGTAATAAAATAATAATAATAAAGACACTGCCTGTCAAAGCATTGAATACACATTCCGATAAACATTGAATCAAGGGTACTTTTGCTAATTTTGGAAGGCAGCATTTTAGCGAATCATTGAAGCAAATGCACGTGTCGCACTTGACCGCGACACGATCCGTCTACACAGTTCAGAAACACGTGCGCCGCACAGTCAGTGCCTGAAAGCATATGCTTGCATGCAGTTTTATGTAATGCAATGCTGCTCCACTTAGTGCTGTAACTGTATCCTCAAGTTTGGTTTATGCCTAATTCAGGACCCTTATTAACGAACGTGTCTTATAAAAAAATGGAAAAATATGCGTAAGAGAAAACTGCAGCCAATAGTGGTGCTGGCCATATGACGCGCGCGCACACACACACACACACACACACACACACACACACACACACACACACACACACACGCGCGCGCGCGCGCGCGCGCACACACGCACGCACGCACGCACACACACAATAAGTTTTGTGAATTCTACCCCAGAAGCTAATGTAGGTGTCAACATCCCTCATTGAGAGCGCTCAATACTAGGTCAATTAATTGTGTAGTGACCGTGGGTCAATTAAAACTTTCTTAATGTATGTCAATTAAAAATAAAATGAGTGAGAGTCAACTGAATATTTCAAACCTAATGTCAATTCAATGTTTATTGAGGGCACTCATTAGAAGCTGCCGTTTAATTGACCAGCTATTGAGTCAAAAAGGCCTCGGTTCGGGGTCAATTGACACGCAAAGTGCATTTTTGTAAGGGGTGCGCGTGCAAAAAGATGTAAGAGGTGTAGATGAGAGCGGATGATTATGTGCTGCACTGCCACTTGTCAAGATAAAAAAAGCCAGCTGGTTCGAGAGCTAGATTGAGATGAAAGGGAATTTGAAAGATAACATTGAGAATTAAGTGCTGTCCTGCAACTTATAAAAATAAAAGAGGCGAACTATCGATCAGAAAGAGATTGTGAGAGGTTTGAATGAGAGCGGATGAAAGAAAACAACTCCTGTGTTGATCCTATATGCCGCCATATAGGTCTGGGCGGCCCTATGTGTATCCTATAACCGCCATATGGGTCCTCTGGAGGTCCTATTTGAGTCCTATATACCGCCATATGGGTCCTCTGTAGGTCCTACTTGCGTCCTATATACCACCATATGGGTCCTGTTTAGGTCCCATTTGGATCCTATATACCCCCACACGGTCCTATACAATTCCTATATTTAGTCCTGTAAGTCCTGTATAAAACCATACGGATCCTGTATGAAACCATATAGGTTTTTTCAGTAGGATCGTAAAACAATTCACATATCCGAACGCATCTGCATGCATCTCTACGCATGAAATCTGAAAGGAATAACGCAGTCAGTGGAGGTATTGCCGAGCGTATGTATGTATATCGGACTTAGCACTTAAACGGCATGTGTGTTACCGCGTGCCTATGCCGTCAAGACGTTCTGTTGTCATCAATATGAGCCGAACACCGAATTAATGTTTAGTGTTCGAATACTTGTAATGCACTAATGTAAATGTAACGCACTGAATCGCCATAGACACATTTCCATTTGAGCATTTGGTGTCGTGAACACTTTTGCGCTTGCTCGCTGCGTTTAGCCGCTATGGCCTATTTAAAAGGTAATTTCAGAGTTGCAGGTCATCTTGCTCACGACTATACATATCTGCGGCATACATTCACCTGCTAGCCAACACGCGAAAGCACAACCAGCGTTTCTAAAATGCAACTGCAGTTAGTATCAACGAAGGGTGGCAAAAGCTTATCGATTGATGCATATATGGTGCGATCCACGCGCACGCGGTCTATCTGTACTTTATTTCAGTATACTTTATACTTCAATGTATACTTTATTTTAGCAAACGCTGACTATACGCTCTCGAGTACTCTTTGAATATCACAACCTCACCTTGAGCTGGTCGACAGTGTCGATGGACGTTGATTCCAAATGGATCCGCGAATAGCATAGACCGCTCCTGAACTTCATCTAGGAAGCCGAATTGTATTGTTTTACTTAATTTATGGTGTAGGGGCAGGGGACATTGCCCGGCTCGCGCGTGACTAACTTCGTCCCACGTTTCTATTAGTCATCTCTAGAACGGACGAAGCCTCTAAGCGGTGAAGTGAAAACTGGGCACAGGCAAAAACCAGATGTATGTACTAAGGGACGAGGAAGGCAAATGCACTAACACAAGGGTAGGATAGCTTAAACAGCTGAGGAGTTTGACGGAGATCTGTACAGTAGCCGGGGCAACCAGGAAGATAACGTAAGAAGTAGTAGTAGCCCAGAGGAATCGGGCATCCCACCGGTAACGACAGGGGAAATAAAGAAAGCCTTGGAGGGAAAAAGAGACAAAGCCCCTGGTGAGGATCATGTAACATCAGATCTGTTGAAAGAGTGGGCAGACTGTGTTATAAAAACTGGCCACCCTGTATACAAAATGTCTCTTAACGTTGAGGGTACCCGAATCTTGGAAGAATACTAAGATCATCTTAATCCATAAAAAGGGGACGTCAAGGACTTGAAAAATTGCAGACCGATCAGCTTACTGTCCGTTGTCTACAAGCTGCTTACAAAGATAGTAGCTAATGCAATTTGGAGAACGTTAGAATTCAGTCAACCAAAGGACCAAGCAGGATTCCGTACAGGCTACTCGACAATAGACCACATTGACACTGTCAATCAGGCGATAGAGAAATGCGCGGAATATAACTAACCCCTATATATAGCCTTCATAGATTACGAGAAGGCATTTGATTCGGTCGAGTATCAGCAGTTACGCAGGCGCTACGGAATCAGGGCGTCGACGAACCATATTTAAAAATACTGAAATAAATCTTAGGTTTAGGCGCACGTTAAAGAGCCTCAGGTGGTCAATAATTCCGGAGCCCTCCACGACGGCGTCCCTCATATCATATCGTGGTTTCGGGACGTTAAAGCTCAACAGTTATTATTATTATTATTATTATTATTATTATTATTATTATTATTATTATATTATTATTATTATTATTATTATTATTGTTATTATTAACAACACTTGATATTGGTAGAGTGTTGGTTTATGTAAATTGAATTACCAAAAATGAAAGCTCGAAGCGTTTATATTCAACCTGGTGAATGTTTTCTCCGCAGTGCATTGTGGTTTATGACTGAAAAAAAAGTACAAAGACCAGGAGAAGCCATTTCTTGACTTGCACCCCGCGAAAATACACACTGCGGTGTAGCTTTTCGCATGCGACAGCAGCGCCAGAAGATGCCTAGCGAGCAAAGCAAGCAAAACTAGAGGAATATCATAATCTTCTGCCTTTATATATGGTTTTTTTTTATCCTGCGACAAGAGCATCTGTAATTCCGAATTGTCCACGTGCGCATTCACGTGGCTACTTGAGAATTATTAAAATAAGCAGATGATAGGACATGCAGAACATTAATTTAGGCAAAACTCGGTATGTGACGCTATCGCGTTAATGACGAAGCGTGTGTACGGGGTTGTTTTTCACGTATTATTTCTGTTGTCGCCGAGCGGCCTATGTAGTAATAATAATTTAAGGGTTTTTACGTTCCATAACCACATTGTCATTATGAGGCAAGCCGCAGTGGGGAAATCTGTAATAGGTTTAAACACCTGGGTTCTTGAACGTGCACCTACATCAAAGTAAGCTGGTGTTCTTGCATTCGTCCCCACTGGAATACGGCCGCCATGGCAGGCAATCGAACCCGCGACCCTCGCGCTTAGCAGCGCCCACTTTATCTGCCAATCGCTCCCACGGCGGAGACATATTATGTAGGTGGCGCTGTAATAAAATTTAACCCCTATAGCTGACGCTTAGAAGACCACAGTAGCTATGCTCTGGAGAGACATTCATAAATTAAACTACTTTAACATTATTAGTCAATTGCATTGGTCGTCCCACCCTCACCCTTAAGCATATTCCACCTCACCCTCTGTAGCACAGCCTCCATCGGCCTACTCGAGTTTTGGTACCAATGGTGGTCGCGCTGCCCAAAACTGGATTTTTAAAATCACGAGCCATACAACGCTCTCGCCTTAATGAATGATGGTTACTTAGCGCTCTCTGACGGTACGAAGTGTTTATTGACATTACTGTATGACTGAGACGATGGTAATGAGGGATGCGAGGAAACCGAAGAATTTGATCATCAGTAGATTAGTAGGTGAACATCGTGTCTACCAAGTATGAAAATAATAAAAGGTAGTCCGTGCATCTCAGAGGGGGCCACACTTCCTGCGAGATGCGAGTCGCGCACTGCAGCACACTGCTTTCAGCGTCATTTGTTACAGCACGTGGACTTCAGTTAGCCTCACCACTGCGAAACTCTTCAGTGCGGTCACTCTAAAGTCGCCGCGAAGAAAAACAGATAGAAGGTGGGGCTCGTCATGTAAGCAAAACAGGGCACATTGCCTACAATACGTAAGGGAAGGCAGGGGAAAAAACTCCGCTTGCAGAGTTCTTTCCCTGCAGCGCCTTGGCAAACGTAGGCCAGCGTTAATAACAATATCTGGGGGTTTATGTCCCAAAACCCCGATATGATTATAAGCGACGCCGTGTGGAGGGCTCCGGAATTTCGACCATCTGGTGTTCTTTAACTTGCACTGATATCGCACAGTACACGGGCCCTCTAGCATTTCGCCTCCATCGAAATGCGACGTCCGCAGCCGGGATCGAATCCGCGACCTCGGGTCAGCAGTAGTGATGCAGAACTATCGATGTACTATCGATACTATCGATAGCTGAGTCACTATCGAACTATCGCTGGTAAAAATACTATCGATAGCGCTATCGATAGTAAAAAATTCGATGGTACTATTGGTAGTATAAAATCAACTGCGCGGACTCACTGCAGAATAAACTTGGTTTCCCGCGCGCGTGGTACATAGTGGAGCCGGAAGAGCAGGATGGAGGGCAAGAAAGTTGGCATGCTTGTGTCTTCACCCGAGTGCTTTGCTGACACATGATCATAAAGTGAATTGTTCAGCTATAGCGCAAATGAAGCCTTTACATGTGGTGGGACTGCGCGCGGCTTCAAACTGATATTGCATTTTATGATTTCCACAACAAAAAAATATCAAGAAGTTAATTGTAAGAGTAACTGGTTGCTTTTGGATACGAATTTATTGATGAATATTTCCCGCAATTTCACTGCGGAAATATTTAATTTAGGGGTGTGCGAATATTCGAAAGTTTCGAATATTCATCGAATATTACATTCGAAATATTCGTATTCGATCCGAAAATCGGGTATTCGAAAAGTTTCGAATATTCGATAACTTCGAATAGTCGAAAAATTCGAATATGCGATTCGATTATCATGCATAAAATAACCTCGTCTTCCACATTTCTGCTGTGTTCGTATCAATAAAAACGTTGCCGAGAGGAGCGATAAACATCGTAAGTACACGGAGGCACGATATCTGCCTGCGACGAGCGCCCACAATACGTAACGATTTATTGCTGGTGCATCTTCTCCGACGTGCAGCGCTCTTGGCGATCACGTAACCGTACAGTTTCAATATATATACGGACGTAACGTGCCGCCTACCACTCCGTTCACTATGCGGACCACTTCTGAGAAAGACAGAGCCACTTCCGTTCCAAGCGAGCGTGCCTTTTCAGTGGCAGGGGGGAGGGGGTTGTCTCTGTTACAAGGGAGCGCCTGCTGCCTGATCATCTGGAGCAACTCATATTTTTTCATGATAACATGTAGTCATTACTTTCATTGCGCCGTGATATTTGCTTGTGTTGTGATGTTCATTGTGCTAGCCTGGACATTGTGTTCTGGAGATAGCAGTGTATGTTGTGTTGCCAGTCAGGCTGTTAATGTTTTTTTTCTTCAAATAGCTACATGTTAAATAAAATATCGTTACTGTGGAGGCATTTTTCCTTTGATATTCGATATTCGATTCGATATTCGAAGGTCGATATTCGTATTCGATTCGTATTCAAAAAATTTGATATTCGCACACCCCTAATTTAATTTCTCTACCAAAAATGATCATAAATTAAGCGAAGCTGGTAGTAGGCTATCGCAAATATTTTGGCAATATGGCCGGCCAGCAACCGCATCATTATTCACACCACTATCGATAGTATTGTCACGTGGTTGTGACGGTGAAGAATGCTGCAGCAAGACTGGGAAATACGGATATACGGTGATTCACCGTATATATATTATATATATATATTATATATATATATATATATATATATAATATATATAAAAGCCACAAAGAAAAATAACTCATAAAAGCTTTCCGACGCGCGGTATCGAACGGGCGACCTCTCGCTTTCCAGCGAGCGGCGTTTAATGGTTACGCCATCAACAGTACCGTCTTTCCGCCTGCTAACGGCGAGCTATTTATATACACTATTCCTTCAGCATGCTTTCTTATTCGCCACATAAATGGCGCGACGTGCGCGCGTTGCGCGCTTTAAAGTTCATCGCCCCGCTTCTGCGAACGCCGTTGGTCTTCGTCCTACAGGGCGTGGCCGCCTTCGTGCGCTTATCTCGAGGAAAGAAGGGGGCGGCCGAGGGGGACGGGCGGTTGTATGTCTTGTGCTCTCCCCGCGAGGTCCGCACTGCTGAAGCCACAGAGCGTACGAAGGTCACTTCGCAGCGGCCGCGTTTGCGAAAGGAGCGCGCTGTTTAAACAGAAATAAATAACAACTGTGACAGTTCGCGCTCGTCCTGTGTGTGCCTGTTCGTTCGTTTCGTCAGCCCTGCTTTATGTTTGAGCAGTGCGCTTCAAGTGTCGAGCTGTGACGCATGATAGTACGCGCTCGTCCTGTGTGTGTTCTTTTCGTGCGTCCTTTGGGCTCGAGTGACGCGCTGGCATTTTCGAGCTGCTTTCCATTCTTCGCGTTACATTCCAATTTATTGCTATCGCATTCATTGCTTCGCCGTTGCGGCGAAATTGTGACTTTTATACATCAGTCATCAAACCTTCCAGCGTTCGCTGGTGTTCGCGTAAGCTCTCGAATAAACTTGACTATTCGCGTCCGGCGCGTAATCTTAGCAGAATGATCTCAAGCAATTGTGAAGCTTCTCAAATATTACGGCGCGGTCTGCGTCAAACGTTGCTAACAGTCTTTGTGGGTGAAACCTGAATACGTCAAACCAAAGCAATGAACACGCGTTCCAGTAATATCGCTATAGCAATAATAACGATGGTACTACCGATTGCACTATCGATAATTTGTTTACACTATCGATAGTTTCAAAAAAACTATCGATAGTCAATTTACCGATAGTTCTGCATCACTAGTCAGCATCCCAGCACCATAATCACTGCTCCATTGCGGCGGACAAGGCCCGCGTTGACAGCAATGTTTACCTTCTGGCGGCACGGTAACAGGGCAGTTCAATGCCTTCCTACTCTTGCAATAGTGAACAGCAAACTTATTGACAAAAAAAAAAAAAACATTCGTGAAAGGTTGCTCAGCTTGCCCCAAACATCGCCTGGTGAGTCTTACGGTAAACAAACACGCGACACAGAGAATAAAAATAAAACGGCTTTTCGAGGTCCCTTGCTCACATAATTTAAATATTTCATCTCGTAATCAATATATTAAACGGGTCCTGACGAGGGGCCTTTTAGCGAACTTTACCATGTAAAAATAGAAACGCGCTATTCTGTCCCGAAGAAAGCTGGCCGCAAGAGCCGGGTTTCAAGCCGCGACCGCCTACAATTCTGCAGACCAGCATAGGCAGTCAAACAAGAAGGCGAGTTTCTCGATACTTTATGTGAATCTAATCTGTTTCATTACTCTTTCACCAACATTTAGCAGAGAGGGAAACGCGGCCTGTGTAGCATGTCATGCGTAAGTCAATGCACTTTGGGACGTATAGTTATGTTATTTAGAAACAAAAAGCGCGCTGTTAAACTAAAACGACTTTATTAAAACCATTCTTTTAAGATGATCGAACAATGTTCTGCTTGCAAAGGTATTCTTCCTTCCTTCTGCTTATTGAGCTTTAAAGAAAATGTCTATGGCAGCGAATATAACACGGCCAGGCGTCTTCACGTAATAGCGCAAAATATTGATTTATAAATTGAGGCCAACAAAAATTAGGGACGTCAAGACTCCGCACATTCGCAAACTCGCGGTCGTCATCACCGTCTCCCAAGCTTGCATTATTTTCTGGAAGTTAGTTTTTTCACATTACAAAAACAGCAGCGCTAAAGGACGCGTAATTTCTTTATGAACCCGTCGAAGCGAACACAATATCATCGGACGAAATATATTGAAGAGGCAGGGGATGAGAAGAAGGGCAGCACGCTCTTTCGAGAATTCGTAGTTATCAAACACAGCCAAGCGCCTTGTATGTGTGCACCCTTTCAGTGCAACAGAACTGCTGACTCACAGTCGAGCAGCGCAACCGGCCGCTCGTCGCATGCGTTGCCGTTATCACTCGGCGGCTGAGGTTCGCGCTCGCTGGTTGTATATCGTCGTCGTACTTTTTTTTATGTATTGTGATTTTCTCAATCCGCGCGATCACGGCAAGCGTCATCGCGCGAATTTTGAACGTTGAAGGTCTGTACGCCACGTGCCTGCAAACGCAAACTAGCCGAATTGGGCGTTTTAAGGGCTACAATCCTCCTTAATACTACCTTCATCTGGACAGTACTACCTTAGGGTGTAATGAGGTGGGTGTAATAAAGTTCTGCGTCCTCAATTTTACTTCGTTAAGAAATTATGTGGAAGAAAGGAGGTAAATTCACTATCTGACGCCATTCGTCGAATGGAGTTAGAGGAACAAAAACTCCCATCTCATTTCCTCTGGCATGTTTTCTCTTTTTTTTCCGAAGCTTTCCATAATGCCTTCAGTGCTGGCGGGCATGCATGCAGCTGTGCGGGGGAAAGAAGTAAAAGAAAGAGGCGGCATGCTTCAGCGCACTAAAAATCCCTTGCACAGATAGCCCAGAGAAAGAGATATACGAGACCCTCCGAACGGCTGGAGAGGAAGCGAGGAAGCCCTTTGGCCTTGGCGGCTGCAGCCTACTGCCCGCCCCCCCAGGTCAAAAGCAAGCCAGACGAGGCGCTACCGAAGTGAAATGGGACAAAGCTTCGCGCCGCATGCGCGCGCGAAGAAAAAAAAACAGAAAAAAAGAAAGAAACGTGAGGAGGGAGTCGTTCCCGCGGCGGCGCGATCGTCGTAGCTAGGCCGGCTAGGCCTTGTGAACGCCACTTCTCAAGTGATCAGCTGTGTCGGTCGTGTGTGCGCGTTTTGTGCCTGCAGCCTCACTGTGTTCTCGCCGCTGGATGTGATATGCGTGGTTTGACGACAGTGCGACATGCTGTGCTGCGAGTGCGATAATCGCGACGGCCTGTCGACTCAAGCGAGCGTGCCGCTGTGCATTACCAAGCAGATGATGAGAGGCACCCTGCGTGCTCGGCACAGTCAGGAACAAAAATGGTAAGTAATACTGATGTTCTCTCTCTTTGCGAGCCCTTATCGTCGCTTATGCACCTGTAGATGACCTTCTGCACATTGCGTCGCTTGAAAAGTGCAATGAAAAGCAAAAAAAAAAAGAAAAGAAAATCGGCATGTCAAGCTTGCGAAATGCCCGCCAGCGCACCATGAGCGTGGCATGTAACCCATGCCGTACATTACACGCATGTCATTCATTGTTTCCATGTTACCAGCTGTCATTTATGTACGTCATACAGTCACGTCACGCTATACCAATCTTGGTATGATATCAAGTTAGAGAACCGGACGCGAGTGCACCAGGCTCCATGCCGTAAATGACATACATGTCGTTATTTTCATGTTACTATATGTCATTTATGTTCGTCGCACAATCACGTCACGCTATATCAATTTAGGTGTATGTCAAGCTAGCGAACCGGCCGCGAGCGCACCATGAGCGTGGCGTGTGTACATGACATGCATGTCATTATTTTCATGTTGCCAGCTGTCATTTATGTTGGACGTACAGTCACACTGCACAACACCAATTTTGGTGTATATGTAGCGAAACGGCCACTAGCGCCCCCGAGACCATGTTGTCAAAATAACGCCATACATGACAAGCGTGTCATGATTTGCACGTTAGAAACTGTCGTTTATGTGCGTCATACACTCTTGTGACGCCATACCTATTTTGGTAAATATCAAGTTAACGAAACAGTCGCAAGAGAACCAAGAGAGTGACGTGTAAATCATGTCGTTAATGAAATGCATATCATGATTTTCAAGTTAAGACCCATCATTCATGTTCTTCATGCAGTCGTGTCATGCCACACGAATTTTGGCATACATCCCATTAAAAACACCCACACGAGCTATGAGTCGTAGGCGGCTAGATAGATAGGTAGATAGATCCGTTCAAAGTCGTAGAAGTGTTTAACAAATGCTTCGCATTTAAGTCGTTAAACTCAGATAGCAATGATGTGTGATGCATGTTTTGGAACTTCTGTGAATATCACTCATGCTTCATACGACCAGTCAATCGACCCAGGAGTGCGCCCTGATAAAGTTGTTTGCACGATATAATTTTCTTGCCTGCGATAAAGCATGAATGAGGCATGATGCTTTCAGGGAATATACATTAGAGCAAAAGGCCACGGTTATCACATTGTCACATGATGGAATGTGCATAAAGGACAACTTTGTTTTCGATTTATTCTTTTCTCCAACTTCATTTGTTTGTTTTAATCCTTCGTCATCGTGTCAATTTGCGCACATTGACATGTGACAAGACCGTGCGCTCTCATTTTGCAGCATCTACCTTGGATGCAGTCAACTACCCTGGACATCTTTCTCCCGCCATGCAACTGTGAGAACCCACCGAAGCACAGATTGTCAGGAAGTGAAAAGACTTTTCGGCAACAATTTTGCATTGCGCACTCTGCCCGTCTCCTGAAATAGCATATTAAGGTACATAAGCACTGTACCTTCATACATATGCATCAAGGAACAGTGAAATAGCATATCAAGGTACATTAACATCATTAGCTTGGATTCATTTAGCTAGAACGAATAAATCATGTTAAAGCTATACAATGACGGCCATATCATGTGACAGACATCTGCTAAGTGCAGTGTGTATTGTGAAGCACATGCGTTTTATGGTATTGAATGAATGGATAAATGTTTATTCCAGCAAAATACAGGAAATGGGCCTCAAGTGAAAAGCGACAATGGTAGCTTGAGAAGTGCACAAGGCCCAGTAGAGCAAAAAGAAGACAGAGCAGCAGAAACGTGTGCACGTTCAAAGGCAAAACATATACGCATACAAAAGAAACAGGAAAGACAAAGCAGAAGAAACGTGCACATTCACAGCAAACACCTACGCCATCTGCAAAGTGACAAAATCAAAAAGGGTTAACATTTACGCTAGTGAAAACAATGAAAATCAGAAAAACAGTGAAAACAGAAAAAGAAAGGAACGGCCATTCAACGGCATGGAATGAATGCAACTTCATTGGTCACTATCAACAGTGGAATTTGCCAAGGTTACATGTGCATATTCTTAGCCATTAGGAGATGTGCAAGGCTAATTTAAATCGCATTGACATAAGTCAGCTGTTGAGTCTGTTGAACCAGATTGTTGAATCATCTTGTTTATTCCTCTCGTTAATTTGCTGTTTTGCATTATGTTGCCATAGTTTTCAAAGGTCAATACATAGTATCATGACTGTTGACACAATTTGACAAGGTGAAAGCGCTGTTATTGTGCCCAGGCCTTAGTTTTATCCTCATTAGAAGTGCGCTGTTTATTTTTGCCATGGTTCAGTGCCAAGGTTGCCCAATATTCCACTCCTAAACAGAGTAGGTGCGGTTAATCAAGACCTTGCTAACATTCACAACCCTTTTAAAGTGTACTTATATGATAACTTTACTGACATCAAAAACTACCCACATAATGGTAAACATGGCAAGAGTACACTTCTGGTGGTGTTTCGCATTTTTTTTACATCCGTTTGTTTTTCGCCCTGTGCACACGAAGTGAAACGCTCACAAGGAAATACTTAGCAGCATCTCAATTTTGTATTATTTCGTGTTTTGACAAAATGTCTGCAATAAGGATAGTCAATTGCGAATCTTCGGTAAGACATTCATTTTTATGTATACAGAAATCTTAGTGGACTACTTTTTTGTGTAATTTTCAGGAATACACTTCTGGCAAAGCAGCAAGTGTTGCTTGCCCACCAGTCTGTGTTCAAGTCAAGTGTATTGTGGCATGAGTGTCGGCAGGATTTTGTCTTGGGGGTGCAAGGCGGCGTAACGTGTCGGCCTGGTGAGCAGGAGAGCATTGGTGTAGCTTGGGTGGGGTCAAGTGCTGGTGTGTCTTGATGGCGGCAGGTGCCCTTTGTGCAAACCCCTGCCGACACCCATGATTGTGGGAACACCCTGATGTGCCTCACTTTACACTATGTCGAACAGCTCGTACATCTTACCACATTTAGGCCAACACTGGTATTGATGCAGAGTGTTATGCGCAATACTGCGTGCAACCTTTCTGATATCGTGTGCATTTGAAAATTTCGCATTGTTTAAAAAGACGCTGAGTGGACCCAGTGTTATTCAGCAAACATAAGTCTTAACAGGGGCAGTTGGGCGAGTTGGTGTATATTCATAGTTAAAGAGGGTGCAAAAAAATCACAGCACAGAGAAATGAAGGGGACAGGATGACGCACTACTAGCAACTGAAGTTTAATCGAAACCACAGAAAGATGTAAACACAGTACGAAAAAATTACAAGACTAAACAATCACACATCCAGAGGAATGAAGGGGGCAGACAGGACAATGCTACTAGTAACTGAAGTGTAATCAAAACCACAGAAAGATATAAACACACATGACTAAAAAAGCCCACATGTTCAACTTCAGTTGTTAGTAGTGTGTCGTTCCGTCCCCTTTGTTGCTATGTGTTCTGATTTCGTTTTCACGTTTTCCTTACCTATGAACTGAACTCCTGACTGTTTCACAGTCTCTATATATGTGTGGTCAATTTTTATTCATCCTCATGGCATATCAAGTCCTAGGATCCAATGTGCAAAGCGACCAGTCACTATTTACAGGAATTTTTTATTTAGTGCCTGTGATTGCCTAATTGCAAGTTGACGTTGCAGCCATGGTGCTTGGATTATTTTCAATGTGGTAATTATGCGTAAGCCATCAAGTGAGGAATTAAGGATGAACTTTTGAGTTACAGATGGCACTAGCTGGCATAAAAACATTGAAGCATGGCTGTACTTGTTATGCATATTAGAAGTATTGGTACATTGCAGTCATGTGATTATGCCGACAAGTTCCCAAGCACACTTCCAGAAATTTACGATGGCTTCCAGGTATCTGTGAGTAAATATGTACAGCAACATATGAAGGCAACCTTGTAATTTTGTGGGCATTGCTGAATGCTTTTATGCACCTTGGTAAGTGGACCTACAGTCAACACCACAGGTCTATTTTGGGCTTTTTTGTAGGAAACTCAACTCCAAAATCATGTGCGACATGTTTTGATGCCATAGGGCAAACTAATGCAATAAAAAACTGTACAACTGCCTGTCTACACGGTTTCATATTTCCCAAAAGTGATGCTAGCCTTATTGTACTAATTAGTTGCCTTCGTGTGTAGGCTGACACCAAGTTCCTTGGGTAGCTTATTTTTTTGGATTATACTTACATACTGGCACGGTGAAGTGCACACGTTAGTGCGCATCATGATGAGATTTTACACCCTACTTTCGTATTGCTTTACTGCTGTGAATTATGTATAGTGCTTAGGCTGTACTGTATATGTTGTTCCACGTGTTCAGTTTTGGGAGTAGGTTCTGTGCACGACGATGGAAATATATACCTATATCCTTACATTGACACGAGAACTGCTGCTGTTTTGATTCCAATAAAATGTTGCAACCACTGGTTCTTGTATCAATTGAAGTATGACTACTTGTCGTGCATGCAAATTGAAGAAATGAATTTGTGCTTGCAAAACAAATTGCTGAAACACTGCCTGCTCAATGTAACTGCTTGTGTTTTATTACCAAACACATTGAACAGATGATTCACAGATTATGACACATTGTAGAAGATAGGCAACAGAAAGACAGAAAGTCATCACTGTGTTCTAACGTAGATTGGGTGATCTTTTATCAATAGTAGCATAATTGAAGGTTGCTGTTGTATAAATAAAGTTTAACGTAGTGTGCAGGTGGACGAGGGAGTGCACATATGATAGTTTTTCCAGTTTTCTGCATATTTGCTACAGTCCTCGTGTTTCTGTGTTACGATTGTGAAATTCTGAATTGCAAACAAGCCAACCTCTCTGCTGCTGTGGTGAAGTAATTCAACAGAACCATATTTTCTCAAGAACAGCTGTTCCATTGAGGAAGAGGGTAATGCTTTTTTTAATGGGTACTGCATCATCTGTCTGAGGGGAGGGCCAAGTACACATGGACGTTCACAAGAGAGAAGTGCAAGTACATTAACTTTTTTGTTTTGTGGGAGACCTGTCACTGGTAAACTGGTTGTCCTTGACCTTGGGGCACGCGTTAGGCATTCGCTTTAACGCGGTGGCGTGATGCTTACCAATAAAAGCTAATTAGTAAGAAATGTAGGTAGTATCCGAGTATGAAAGCAAATAAATACTGAATATGCGTTATAGAGAATCACTGAATGCCGTGCTAAAGCGTGCATTGCGAATAAGCGCTAATTGCGGAAATAGATAAGCGTTCAGCTGCTCAGAAGGCGCTGCTCGCGGCTGTACGCGCGCATTCAACGCACTTTATGTAGGCGCGTTACAATGTCCTTGTAACTCTGGAATTTTCTGCGTGTGTAATTTTCATATGCGAACGCAGGCGGTCCGCGCTAAAGGGTGCATTGCGAATAAGCGCTAATTGCGGAAACAGATTTTTGTTCAGCTGCTCAGAGCGCGCTGCTGCCCCTGCGTGCAGCTCGCGGCAGTACGCGCGCATTAAATGCACTTAATGTAGGCGCGTTACAATGTTCTTCTAAGTCTCTGCGTGTGTAACTTTCATATGAGAACGCAGGCGGTCTTCGAACCGCTCATAACACGCTGCCGCATCTGGACGCGCGCAGTTCGCGGCTGCAGAAATAACGAAAATTGCTCCACAGCATACGCTCATGGAATGCACATACGTTCGCTCATCTGAAGATACCTTTGTCACGCTGGTATTCACGAATTTAGCGCGAGCGAAGAGGGCACACGTTTATAATTTTTCTAGCGGCACGACACGGTGAACCGGAGAATTCGGAGCCGAGGGTGTTTACGTCGATCGGCTCGGCCTGCATGACGCCCCACAAATTATGTATTGACCTTCCGCAAGAGCAAACACACGCCGATGGTACAAGAACAGAAGTTCGAAGTTGTGCCGACGGGTTACCAGCCGCTTTGTACATACATTGGTACATATATAAGCCCACGAAAAAACAAGCTTGCAAGTGGTGGCGCTGTGGTGTAATGGTTATAGTGCTTGCTTTGAGTGCGTGTGGTCGCGAGTTCGATTCCTGTGTCGTGCGTACTTGTATGCAAATGTCATGATTGTGCATAAATACTTTGATGTCCATTTTCTATTATGTCCTAGTGATGAATAGTAGCGGAAATTGGCCGGTAAACGTAATATACTGCCTAAAATATACTTTTTTTTTTCATTTCGCGACCGCTCTAGGGCCTCGTATAAAAGGAGGCTTTAACAGCTCTCAAAAGAAGCAGAAAAACTCTCAATGCGCTCTGTTCAAGCCCCCAAAATGGCTTACATAAAAACACCAACTTTACCTCCAAAAGGAGGCTTTAAAAGCTCTCAAAAGAACCAGAAAAACTTCCAATGCGCTCCGTTCAAGCCCTCAAAATGAGTTCAATAAAAACACAAATTTACCTCCTTAGTTCCGTCTAATCACTCCCTTAAAGGATGTAAATAAAACCTCCTTTTGAACCTCGTTTTGAAGGGGGTTTTGCGTAGTACCTTTTGGATGCACGTTATGCGTCGAGCCCGAAACTCCCTAAAAGGCTCAAACCCGTTTGCAGTGTGGTGTGAAAAACGGTGAACTAGAAGCGATGTCCCGAATTCCTGGTATGGGTTCCCGGGCGTGTCGCACAAAAAATAAAGGCGGTAAGCGTGGATAGCTGACAGCGCTGTCTCGCCTTCTATTTTGGCTGTCTGAGTTCATCGCTTCCGTTCGTTCGACTACCTGAATCGGTAAGTCGGGGCGCATGCACGAAGCGACTACAGTAACGATTACTTGCTGTCTTCTCGCATTGTTAAAGTCCAGTTACGGTTGTAGGTGAAGCAAACTTTTGTTTTGATTCCCCGTGCTCGTGAGACCTACCCGTCCTTGTTGAACGTTCACATTCGCGTTATACCGTTAGCGTTGCGCGGTTGGTTGAATTCAACTGAACTCCGCACATTGTCAGAAGTTCGGCGCCTGCATTTCACGCGTCGGAAGGCTGCGTTATCACGCCGGAACGGAGTCTGTGCATTTTCAGCAAGCTTTGACATCGTTCTGCAGGTTTCTTTGTTTTTGTCACTTTATTGAGGTGTATATTTAAGCCGCTAAATATAACTGGCACTTCATACATGCTTTGCAATTGCAACCTTGAAGTAACCACCTTCTGACTTTGTGCGATTTCTAGCCGCGTTCACGCAACAGGTTTTGTACGCCTGTCAAGTCGGTATCATAAAAAGAGACTGCAACCATGACGCGAGAGCCGAAAAAAACGAGGCGAGCAGTTCGGCTGCTTCACAGTGGTGAAGCCCAGCTAGCTGCCTCGCGTCTTAATCGGCGGGTGATTCTCCAGCGGCACGGAGGACTTGACTCTAACCTTCTCAGGAAGCAGTGCCATGGCCGTATAATCTTTTTTTCGCACGCCGCAAACGTTTGTTCACGAAAGTACACGGCTGCTACGCATGCCATATCAAAACAACAATCATATGGTTCGTAGTCCACGCCGCAGAACATCGATAGCGTGTACGGTTCATTTCGGAGTGCATGTGGACCATTATTCATCTTTAACGTGACAGAATGAGACTACCTCGAGGTATACGTCCTACACGGTGTAATCGCGACTTGGGAAATGCATTTCGCTTTGAGTCGGGTGGTTGTCGTCGATCGTTGCTCTTCACCGTTAACGTGATTGACGAGCTTTCCTCATTTTATCAAGTTCGCTTTGCGGAAGTGCCAGCAAGCTTTAAGATCCTTTTGAAGCCGCACTGCACGCGGTACATTGTGAGACGCCGCAAGTGCACCGCGAGAGCTCTGCACGCGCACGGAAAGCGAGCGGCAACGCGTGGCGAGAAGGGAAAGCGCTCGCTGATCACGCCCCAGTTCTCTTTTTCTGCCAGAGATGGCGCTGCCTGTCAAGAGCAGCAGCGCCGCTAAGCGTTGCTTGGGAAGCCTATAGACCAGTCTCAAAAACAAAGCTATAGAACGTCAATTGATTTTATCGACAGATGTCTACAAACTCTATATAGACTATCTAAACAAATTTTTGTAAGGGTTGTCTGATATCAGTGCTAGAGTCTGAGGCCTTATAACGGATGAGAAATGCGTGGCAAAACAGACATGGACGGCCTGCACTTCTACCCCATTTGAGTCTAGTCTGAAGGATTCTCCGCTTTGCTGAACCGTTTACGTACATGCTTCCAAAACTCAGCCGGCCTGTCAGAGGCGCTTTTTTCCAAGAATTCAATAAACGAACTATGATCCGTTTATATAGGCGTTTAGAGAGAGTTCGAAAAAAGCTTAACTCTTCCTTCCACTGGCTGGATGGAGAACATTTAGATTTCCTGTGTGCGTGATCTTTATGCTTCAGTGCACTGATAAGTTCAGATGAGAACCAGTGGGGATATTTACGTTGTTTAGGTGTATATTGGGGAATAAAATTACGCATGCTGCTCAGTACAAGCTCCGTAAACCGATCAACCTGGTCATCAACATTTGGTTGTCAGTAACCTGTGACCACTCAACGGTGGACAAGTAATGATAGAGGCCCGTGTAATCACCTCGCCTGAACGCAAATCTTGGAGATTTCTTTACGTACTGCTGTAGCTCGTTGTTTCGGCTGATGCAGATAATCTTACGTTGAGTGGTGGGTGGAATTTGTCAGGACGTTCAGAGAGAGGTTGGAGCGGGAAACCTCCAGGGGGTGATCATTTGACACACACAGGTCTAAGACGTTGCCACTGGAATTGACGACTGAATTATGTTGCAGTGGAGAATTAAGCGCCAGAAAGTCCAAGAGTAGGCTGCACTTTTTCTCTGTGAAATGATTGTAATGAGAAAAGGTAAGCATGCTCCAGTTAATTCCAGGTACATTGAAATCGCCAAGAACAATAATTCAGTGTCCACTATGAGAAGATATCACAAGTTCAATAGAAGACATGACATCATGAAACGAGGCAGGGGAAATGCTGGGCGGTAAATAGAAACATTCAATCAACAATTTTTCACGGCGTTCAAGGTTGATTTCTAGCCAGATCGATTTTTCGGTAGTTTCTAGGTCTTTCCGTCTAACGGGTTTCAGTGAATTGTCAATGGCTATCAGCACGCCACCGCCTTGCTGTTTAGTTTCACTGAAATCTCGGTCACGGCGGAAGGTGGTGTATGTCGGGGAAAAAGTCAGACGAGGGAATTACAGTGCCGAGCCAGGTTTCAGAAATAGCAATAATAGGAAAGAAGACGAAAGAACATCAGAGAAAAACTCGAGTGCCTTGGTACGCAGACCCCGAGCATTTTGGTAGAATATGGCTACGTTACACGGCACTTCAATTCCAGGCACTAGTTCAGAGGGATGAAGCATGTCATCGTGCAGCTCCCCACGAAATGGCTTGAAGAGGCATCCGAGGGGCCACATCGAAGGGTCATTCAGGCGTTGTAGTGCTTTCTCGTCAACTTCGATATAGAATTAAGATATGACTGGAATTTTGTTTGAACTCGCCGGCAGGAGATAATATAATAATAATAATAATAACAACAACAATAATAATAATATATTATATTATATTATTATTATTATTATTATTATTATTATATTATTATTATTATTATTATTATTATTATTATTATTACATTGTTCAAAATAGAAACAAAACACAAGGTAAGAATATCATTAAATAGCACACACTCATTAGCCTCAGACAAGCACTAAATACACAAAAACAGAATAAAACCCCAGGTCGCACCACACTACGCTGAGTCCCTGCATACATACAGAATCCCAAGCTCACACGAGCCCAGATGTAGTATTCAGTGCGCATGTGAAGACATGAGAAAAATTTCAGATTAAATAATGCACGCCGTAGACGAAGAGGGAACAGAAAAAACTTTCAGAGAATCCTTTCAATGCGAAAGAATGTTCTCCTTGATACTGCAACAATGTATTGCGCATGAAGAATTGAAAGAAGAAAGCACTGCTGGTAAAACACTGTAGTTACCATCACATATTTTACCGCCATGTCATACTTCTAGTCGCACCGATCATGCTTACAAAGTCAACCGTACCTCAGTGGCTCGCCATAAGGATTACATTAACCGTCTCATTGTAGAAACTGAGCACAAGGATGCACTCGGTGATATCTGCATCAGCACGCACGGTCATCCCAAAACCACGATATAGCTATGAAGCCGTAGTGGGGCTCTCCGGAAATTTCGACCACCTGGGGTTCTCTAACGTGCTCCTAAATCTAAGAACGCGGGCCTCAAGCATTTTCGCCTTCACCGAATATAAGGTGGTTGGGTCTTAAAATTAAAGATTGTTGTGGCTAGTATCGCTGCGTGTGCGTCTTCTTTTGCTGATGCCGAGAAAGCCACACTGCCCCCACGCACTTGTACTTTCTTCACCGCTTCCTACAACCGGAAGAAGTAATTAGCACGAGAAATTGGCCGGGAACAGCCAGTTTACAATACGAACGCATGCGGCGCAACGGGCTTTGGTGGGCTAGAATCACTGTATATGCTACCTTTAGGTAGCAGAGTAGCGCGTAGGTCCGGCTAGCAACCACAGCTATGCGGTGAAGTCGCACTCCATTTTGGCAGGCGACATGCCTACGGCGTCGCCGATAAACATGTCTGGCGTGTCGAGGCCGGCGATAAACATTGGCTGTCGATAACTAGTGTAATTGAGTGAGCTGCAGCGGCGGCGTCGAGAAATACAAAAATTGGCCCGAGCGTCAGCTTCTCCGCAATGCATGGTTGCTAGCGGCGTTGGAAAACAGATGCGCAACTCTGCTACCTAAAGGTAGCATATACAGTAACTCTATGGTGGGTTGGTTCGAGACGCCCTCACGCGGAGCGCGCCGTCGTGACTGTAGAGAAAAAGTTCACTGTACTCCCGGCGGCTGCTAAGGCCGTAAGGAAGGGAGCGCGCCTCCAGACCGGCCGTGATTCTACGTGTTGGCCGCTCCTGCGCTCACCTTCGCGGCAAAATAAACGGCCCCTTCAGTCGTTCATGTCTCGGTCTGCTTCGCGTGTAACAGAGTGGTGGATCTGAGAGTACGCGCTCACGAAGACGGAACCATCACTGCTGCAGCTTCGTCGAAGCCGTCGACTCGCCGGCCTCCCGCCATCTGACGAGATTGTCTCGACATGCCCGAAGAAGGAGATGCTCCCAGGGCAACACCTTGCGGTCCGTTGCAGTACTACCGAGTCCCACCGCCCTTTGGAGTTAAAGCGGGTAAAGACGTCGACGCCGGGCCCATCCAGTACAAGCGAGTGAGCAAGTCTTACGGATAGGACACAGCCGCTCAGCTCACAAACGCGGTGTTCTCCCTGACCGACACCGCACTTGTGTGGTACGAAAGCCACGAGGATGCGCTTACAGTGTGGGATCTTTTCGTTGACGAGCTAAAGGCGAGTTTCGGGAACTCAGTCGTGAAGAAGAAGCGTGCTCAGCAGACGCTGTCGCAAAGAGCGCAGTACCAAGTGAGACGTGCACGACATATATCGAAGAAGTATTAATGCTGTGCAAGGTAGTCGGCGCTAATACGTTGGAGGAAGATAAAGTCAGGCATTTGCTAAAAGGAGTGGCTGAGGACGTGTACAGAAAAGATACCCTCAGTACCTGTGTCCGAATTCACCCGGCACTGCAGAACTTTTGAAACGTTGAGGATGCGTCGGATCACGCCCCAGTTTGGTCGGCTGGCTAACATTACGACTGTTGCCAGTCTGGACACGAGCCCTTGCCTCGACATTTCACATTTCTTCGACCATTCGACAGATTGCACGCAAGGAACTCTCCCGCCAAGAAATGGCGTTCAACAGCTGACCATCATGAGGTGTACACGCCACGTGATGCTTTAACTGCGCCTCTTTCGGCCCCTTGGCAACCGAATAGCCCAGCGGCTGTAGAGTACAGCCCAGCCTCGCAGTCAAGGGTGACCACGCGCGTTCCAGCTCCGCGCTATGATCGACGCGCTCAGCGCACGCCTTCCCGACGACCGGTGTATCGTAGTGACATCCCCGACGAACCTATACCCTATACAAGAGCAAATGATGACGCTCATTTCACTGTTACCGCCAATACAACCTGAGAAGACGAAAAAAACAGAAAACCAGTCAAATTTTTGATGCGTACAGAATTTGTTTCTTGTACAAGGGGCTATTTTCTATGTGATCCAGGGTTTTTAATGAGTTTCTCATGCACACTATTATATTTGGACGGTCTAACATAAATTATGCATGTGCATTTCCCCGTATCTCATAGTAATATGTCGTCCTTAAGAATACAGGAGAGATATAAATTCAAATTTTCATGCTTTCCTACAGCCTTAAAGGGCCAGTAAACAACCCCGATGTCCGAAAATTGTAATGAAAAGAAATATGCGCACTTTTGCTATGTGAACATTCTGCCGCAAGAATTTTGCGAGTACGTGCTATAATAAGGAAGTTACAGGGGTTAGAACATCCGTTTCAGCTGGTTTCAAATTTTCGCGCGGCCTCACCACCCTTCTCCGCCACATGGAGGGAAAAGGCGTAGCCCGTCGTCGTGAGTCCGCCCACTTCGGCAACGTGACACGACGTCAAGAATTGACGTCATGGGCGAGCTCGATCAGTCGCAATGCACTTCCGCTTGCTGCGGCTCCTGGTTGTTTATTGTTTATATTGTCGCACGTGCTCCGTAACTTGACGGGTATTTTCGGCTCTTCACATTTTTAAACCTTTGAGACAGTTCACAATGCAGCAGGAATGCGTGCTTGCTTTCCGAGACGTCGAAGGGCGCGAGAGAAAAGCCTGGAGAAACCCCGCTTGCCCGCGCGAGCAAGGCGCGACCTGTCCGAGCTACCGGAGATTCCCCTCTCCCCGCTCGATTTGCAGCCGACAACTGAACAACGCTTCGCCTCATGTCGAAGGCGAAGTGCGTGCAGGTGCCACCGCAGGGCCAAAAAACAAGGCGCAGTTCGTAGCGGTGGGTGGGAACAGGAACTGACGTTAATTGACAATT
This sequence comes from Rhipicephalus sanguineus, assembly GCF_013339695.2. NCBI lineage: Eukaryota > Metazoa > Arthropoda > Arachnida > Ixodida > Ixodidae > Rhipicephalus > Rhipicephalus sanguineus. Next base: position 95,881,359 of record NC_051181.1, read on the forward strand.
GTTCGTTGAGACCTGGTTTAGACCAATCGACGAGCTCAGTGCTACGTCAACTCGGCGATCGCCGAGTTGACGTCACTGCGCGTACGAGGAGGATGGTCAGGTGTGTAGGAAAGAAGCGCGGGAATTGTTTTTCGAAATGAACGGTCTGCGCGGCGCGCAGCGCTGTAATATTCGGAAAACGTGATCGCCGCGGTCTACTGTACGGATTAGCGAGCTTGTTTGGCGGGTGTAAAAAGTCGCAGCCTGTTTACGGGCCCTTTAAAAAAAGGTGTCCGTACTGACTACCTACTTATGCTTATAACCAAAGGCAACCACCCAACCACTCTATATCTATCTATCTATCTATCTATCTATCTATATCTATCTATCTATCTATCTATCTATCTATCTATCTATCTATCTATCTATCTATCTATCTATCTATCTATCTATCTATCTATCTATCTATCTATCTATCTATCTATCTATATGGGGGCGCTCGGCGGCTGTGAGCGCGTAGAAGACAATGACGATCGCATGTGCGTTCGTGTGACGCGGCAGCCGCTGGCAGCCGGCAGTTGCGGCTAAGGCGTGGAGCAGAAAAGACGTCTTTCTGTGGGTCTCGGCCTCATCTCTAAAGGGTTCAAGGCTAGCTGCAGCCGCAACACCGCAACACCCTACAATATATATATATATATATATATATAATATATATATATATATATATATATATATATATATATATATATATATATATATATATATATATATATATACTATATATATTGGTACCGCTTGCATCGATTCGCTCAGCGTTTTCGAGAAGGCATCTTTAATTTCCGACAGCTGCTTTTCAAATACCCATTCTGTCGTTTCGCCTGATTACACTTGTTAAATATTATTTAGCGACGTTTTATTAAAACAAAAATAGTTCCTTTTTAGTTCCGTTGATAAGTAAGTCAGAGACCCTTGTAGAAATATTAAAAATTATTCTCTGTATACTCTGTCATTGACTGGTCAAGTGGGTGTCGGTTTCGTTTGCAGAAATAACTTCTCAGCGAGAGAACGTTCGTGTTATAAACAGCTGTTTGATTTAGCCGTACTGCGAATGTTGTTTTCATGAACTTTGTAGCTATTATAAAGAAATAGTAGATCAATGCTCCTTTGGTTTCGTGTTATCCGTCACTTGAAAAAAAATATCCGTCTGCGTAAAGCTTATCCAATAAGGTTTGCTGTTGACAAGGCATTCTGTTCATGTGCTTACGGGCGGCAAACACAAACGTATGTGTCATCAGACTGGGCAAACCTCACAAATCAACATTCCAAGCGCTTGGAGCACGCGAGACACGAAAAATCATGTCGCGATACAGAAGCGGCCAAAAGGTGCATACTGTTCGAACGACTCTCCAATATAGAGCATGAAACGCGGAGCGCATGTGACAAGCTGGAACCCAGGACGACTGTACCGGCAAAAACACGCATGCTCCTCACGTAGGAAATTTTTAAATGAGCATAAGCTAAATTGAAAAGGGACTTCCTTGACAGACATTCCGGATTTAGTTGCAAGGTTTGTGATCCGGCTAAGGTTCGAATTCACTGTCAGCGCTGAGCTCTATGCTATGAAGCTTTGCTGGTCATCCACTAATACTATCTGGGGTTTTACGTCCAAAAGCACGAGGTCATTCCATGAGACGCTGTGAGGCAGGGCTCCGGAAATTTCCACCATGTGGTGTACTTAAACGCGCACTGACATCGCCAAGTACACGGGCCTCTAGCATATCGCCTCCACCGCCGCGGCCGTTATCGAACACGCGAAGTTCGGGTCAGCAGCCAAGCACCGTAACCACGGCTCCACCGCGGCGCAAACAGCTCATCCGCGCTCACTGGTTCGAATATCTCCTCATTTTCTTAAATTCCAAGCACGAGTAACGTTGAAAACGGTGGCAATCGGTTTTCTGCAGCCATATAACTGATTATTATAAAGGATGGTTGATCCCTCCGTCATAGGAATCGGAACAAGACGAAAGTAAAACGTGCCCTTACAGAAGTAACTGAATGTTTACTGTACATTGATATAAGAGAGCTTGCACAATGTATATTGATGTCTGGCAGTTATAACACCGTTTAATGCGGATGCACCCACTTTGATGATTGGTGGTACATCTCCATCCCGACGACTAACGCCCGTGGTAAATGATTAAACAGACCCTTGTGGTAGCTGTAGTAGTTAACGGCGAAAGCGAACCACAGAACCAGGTGTGACAGCCAGAAGAGCGTCGCGTATTGGATGCAGAACTCGGTCGCCATCACGCGGCATGTTGAAGTGTGGTTGAACACCACGGCCGGACTAGAGGGAAACACAAAGCGCGTCGTGCCGCCCCGGTAGCCCGGCCGCGAGGCAGGCGCGCGTCGCAGAGCTATTTTTGGTTTGAATTAGCGTGATGCTATGAGCGAGGCCGATGCTTTTGCAACGCTTGGGCTGAGATCTCCAACTCGCGGTGTGTTAAGGCAGTGACAAAATTAAACTTCTAATGAAAACGCGCCGAATGGACGGACGTGTAAACGCGTTGCAGGTGTTAATCGCGGAGGCCACAGTAATGACGAATTACTTTACTTACCGCCTCCCAGAGGGCAACACCACCCCGCCGACCGGGTGCGTGGGTAGATATAAAAGGCGCGTTTGTAAAGCCTCTAGAGTCTGTGAGCGTGGCGCAGTGGATAGCGTGCCCGGCATCTGTTGTTGCGGACCGAGCGGGTCGTATGTTTCGTTGGCAGAACTTTTTTCTTTGACATCTGATAGGTAAATTTTTCGACGCCATTCCCGTGACGGAAATACGTCCCTGAAGTCTGGGTGGACCCCGGCACAAAACACTTTCGTGTTAAAAATAACGATTCCTTCCACTCTGCGAAGGTGCCACACCAGCGAAGCTGTTCGTTTTGTTTAATTACATTTCAAGTTTTCTGTCGACATGACGTTTTCTATAGCAACTTCGTCAGTTGCCCCTTGATACCACACTGTCCACTGCCGTGGATCAAGCGACGGAAGCACATGAACAGAAGGCGTGGCAACACCTGCACAACTAAGTGCCGTGGCATAACCAATGCGCGTTCAGCAGACACAAAACAAAGTTTTAGTTGGAACAGGCCATGATGTATTTATTGTGAACCATGACATGCTCACACTTTACCCAGACAATCAAGGACGACTTGCAGAAGTTACAAATGTCGACAGCGTCGTCTTACATATGCTCACGGAGTAGTTTGTTCACTTCTCTTGTTGTGATTTGGGGATTCTGTCGTCCAGTGCCTTGCCGAGCTCTCGAGCGAGATTGCGGCAGTACTCTTGTCGGTTCTCTGCGGACTTTCCATCAGCGCAGCTGGAAAAAGTGCGGTTTAGAGAATAGACGATAGGAACATTTGTTCGCAAGTAATTGGCTCTAGCAGGAATGAGAATTGTATTTCAATGTTGCAAAAGTTTTCCAGAAGTCGAGATCAATATGTGCTAAGGGAATACAAAAATATAGGAATGAATTAAACAGCGATATAAAAAACGCAAACGACGCGTACTAAGACGAACTCTGTTATCGGCTACGCAATCAACCAAAAAAGTGTGGGAGGCAGTGAACAACCTTGCAGTAAGAACGAAAAGTGACCAATCGCACATAGCCCTACATTTTATATAAACGGGTGCTTACCTGCCTATTGCGGAAAGCTATATAAATAATTTTAAAAGTAGAAGCGAGGTCAATGAAACTAATTTTCGGGTAACTAAGAGATCCCATCGAAGTAGTAGCAGTAATATTAATGCTGAAACGCAAAGTAGCCGGGGTATAGAAAGAATTAGTTCGAATGTAGTAATACATGTTGCGCATGAGAATAGCGAAGTGCTAGTAACCTTACTGAATTTAATGCTGCCTGATGGATTTTCCCAGGAGAATCGAAAATATTCTGAGTTACAACGAAGCATAAATGTGTGGATAAAGGACAATTTAATAGTTACAGACCAATATATATCTTTATCTATTTCAAACCATGACATGCTGACATATTTTGCAGAAATGCAAGGACGAGTTGTAGAAGTTGCAAATGTTGAAAACGTTGTCTTACTAACGGTCGAAGATTATCTTGTTGATTTTGTCTTTCATTCCTATGCCGTTCTTCAGAGCCTTTTCAAGCTCCTTACCAAAATCGTAACGATTCGCTTCGGCTCCGTGCTGAATTTCCATCAGCGCAGCTGGAAAAAAATGCGGTCATGAAATAAGGTGATATGAACATTCATTCGCAAATATTTGGCCACAACAGGAAGTGGTAGTGTTCTTACTGACGTTCGCGGTATCTTTTTGTTGCCGGCTCAAATGGATCAGTGAATTTGTGGTGTTACAGATAAGAGTTACTGCAAGTTACGCGGCATCAACCTGAAAATTGAGGTTTTATGGAGTCGTGCTTTCTTGCAGCTCTTTTTTTTATGTTGACTGAAGTTACGAGATGCGATATCCACGATCTACTTTTCAACGCATCATTGAAAAAAAAAATGTCGAGCCCCAATGTTCAGTTTGTTTATTCTCCTCATGTTCGGACGGCATTACAAACACAGCTTTCCAGGCTGTATTGGCAGGCCTCGAAATGCTTGTCCAATGGATGCACGTTCAAAAGTACAACAGCTTTGCTGAAGGGCAGAGATAATTTTTGCGGATAAGGCAGTTGCGCCCTCTCTCGATGCTCTATCCTAAGTGTACATAAATACGCAGCCACCTATCGAAAACTGCAGTCTCACCTATGATCATCAGAGCCACTACAGCAGTGAACTTTCCCAGGAATGCCTGCATCTTTTCTGCTGCACAGAAATGTATGTGTTAGCAATATTCTTACCAGTAACACAGTGACATCGTTGATATTTCTAGCTCGTATATCACGAAAACGCATCATTACACACTCGGCTTGATTTATACGCTCGTCAAATGAGCCAAATTACCAAAAGTGTTCTGCTGTGCTTCCCATCATTTCATGTGTTTTTTTTTTACATAAAACGGGGACGATGACGAAGTGTTTTGCTGTTCAAACAGTTACAATTTATAATAGCTTCTATTTCTCGGCCACTCCCTTACAGTGGGTGTGAGCCACAGTAAACAGGCCAACAATAACACGAAAGAAAAAAAAACGCTTTTATATGTGCGCTCTCCAGGCGCGCAGCCAGAGAGGGGAGGCTGTAGTCCCCCCCCCCCTAAATTTTGATGAACAGTTTGTGTGTGGAGGGGGGGGGGTACCGGAATATAAACAATGAAAAAAAAAACTGTTTTTCTCAAATCGTGAAGGCCTTCGGGAAGTAACCACCCCCCCTCGGAAAAAATTTCTGCCTTCGGGCCTGGCTCTCAATTTTCGCTGAAATAATCGGAGCCTAAGCCATTACACCTGCCCAGATAAGTGCGGGACCTTAAAAACTCTAAATTCGAGAGAGAACTACCCCGGCAAACGAGGCCTCTATAAATCCTTAGTGGAATGAGGACTAGTTGCGCTCACACGCAAACCAACGACAAATTATGATATTTGTACTGATGTGAGGGCAATTTCTGTAGTTAGAATCATACGATCGATAAAAGTATGTACGGGGCTTGCTTTATTCCCTTAAATGAGCCCGTCTAGCACGAAGAATGTATAGCCGAACCACTTTGGTTTTCTCTGACAGTCACCTGAAGATGCTGATAATATATTTATCGTGGTATATTTTGTGACCTATATGCAAGGAGATGTTGTGGCGCAACTGCCAAAATATTTGCTCAATGATATTCAAATGCTAAACAGACATATCATGTTTCACCTTACCTATAAGCAAGCACCTCTTGAACGATGATGTTTTCGCAGAGGAACGAGAACTGGATTGCAGCTTTTATAGCCGCAGAAAGAGGTATCCAACAGGATAACTTGGAGCAATTTACATACACAAAAAATGTGCATGGCAATTTTAATTTCTGCCAGACGTAATTGCACATTCCACGAGGCACTACAACGAACCGTTTTCTCTTTCACTGATGTATTCACCTGATTTTGTTCGGCGCGGATGTCTGCCTTCAAAACAAATGTACAAACTTGATCTTACATTTATATTCTCATTTCCGGCAGGTTTATCTCCATCATGGCAGCCTCCTTATCGCGAAAGACCGTGGCACTTCATAATTGAAAATGTCTTCTAAAGCAATATTACTTTACATCCGTCAGTGAATTACAACGCAGCATGTCATACAGATATAAAGCCAACGCCTAACGACAAATGTAAAATGCGGGAAATAAAGGCTTCCTTTCTGGCATGTTCCACGAGTCGGAATTGCAGAAATCTCGGGACTATTTTGAGCATATAAATTGTGCAGCTGAAAAATCTACACCACGGTAGTGAAACTGGTCATTAACCATAAAAATAAATTTTGGGGCGCAGAAATCTCTGATTTGGCTTTGATATAAAATAGATAAGTTCGATATGAGGCTTACTGTTGTGTTGTCTTTTGACGTGTATGTTAGGAGAAAAACACGCCAACGAGACACATCGACCACGCTGTTCTCATATTTGTCCATGCCACCACACCTGCTGTGGACAACACTTTGGAGTCCCGTGATCGCAGTGGGCTCATCGCTCCAGGGTTCAGAATGTCCTCCAGGTTTCAGGTCGTGCTCGTGCGCGTGAAGAGAGTGCACGTTGAGAGCGGCGAGCGTGAGGTGATTTTTTGTGGTTTTGACGCCGAATGTAGGTAGTAGCCAGGTCGAAGACATTGTCTAGAGGCCTGTCCGCCAGGTCATGTCGTCGACAGACTGTCTTTCGATGGAGCCGGAGACATGTAGGAACCTGAAATCACCATTTTCGTTGATGAAGTTTAGGCCGTCGAGGCTAGTTGCCCTGGAAAGTACTACGTAAACCAACTTGAGTGTATGGCGCTTATTGATACGTACACTACGTCGCGTATGGGCCCTTTGTGGCTTATATATATTATGGCGAATCTAGCCGTAAATGGAAACTGTGTCCTGTTGCACGAAATATTTTGTGGCCTGTATCGTGCGCGTGGTGGTTCGCAGCTCCACGGGCACCCATTTCGATTCTATTGAGGGATGTGCGGTAGTGTAGCGCTTAGTCCTGGCTGGTGGGCCGTGGCAGTTGGAAATTCTAGCCATAGTCGCACGAGGTTCCCGTGGTCGCCACGCGCGATGTACCAAAGCTACCCATGTTTATAATAACGAGACCGTCGCTTACGTCAACGTTGGCCGTGATCATGTACGACTTGCCGATGCTCAGGAAAAGTGAGGCCGACAGGCCACCCATGTCGACTGCATTCGTCTTGGCCACCTTGGCAAGGACATCTTTGTGAACCTTCTCCTTCCTTAAAGCACTCCGTTCTTAAGCACTCCGCCAGTTCTTCTCGTTCTTATAGCCAGTTATGTTAACGCATTTGGGATGACATGACAGGTTGTACGGAACGTCGATGCAGCGTGCGTATAGCGGTCGAGGTCCACATTGCTGTATTGCAGCCAAATGTTGTCAGATCGCTTAGTAGCGGCTTCTTCGCGTATCACAAAGCGGCTCACAAAGGGCGATGGCCCCACGAAGCATGAGGCCATCGCCCAGCCTCGTAAGAAATGAAGAGACCGCTGCGTTAGTCTGGCGGACCACGTGGGCCAGTGGATGGCAGTCGAGAGTCTTTAGCGGGTATTTCGTCTTCAGCTCCCTCACTTTCCTTGCGTTTTAAATGTGTATGTTCACGTATACTGTTATGATTGAGACTGTGTATCACCTGTGGTACACACCCGCAGAACTGTGATATGCGGTATGTGCCACACGTGACTGAGAGAAATGATTTCCTAACGTACGCGACAGGCGTTTTAACGCTATTCACGTCATGGCAGTGAATCGTGTTCGTCATAAGCTGTTCCCCTGCCATACCAATTTTGGTAGTTTACAAGTTACGAAGACGGCCAGGAGAGCGCCCAGACGTATGCGGATAGATAGATAGGCGGATAGATAGATAGATAGATAGATAGATAGATAGATAGATAGATAGATAGATAGATAGATAGATAGGATAGATAGATAGATAGATAGATAGATAGATACGGCCACAGTGCTTCAGGTTCGCTAAGATATGCTTCCCATTTAATGAGATATCCCCGTACAAGATGTTGCAGCTTCTGTGATAATGTGAAGAAATGCTAATAAGGAGTTGGAAGCTATATATTTCGCCTGTTGTTTGGACGGCTCCCAGGGTATGCAGTGTGGTCACTTAAGAAGGGCTGACTTCAAAGACGACAAATTTTAATCTTTTGTACCGAGTGTCCGGATGTCTCGTTTAGACCTCGCCATGACACCAGGGATCTCATCTGAATTCTTGTACCGCCTCGTTCCGCTCCTGGGATGTTTCGTTTGAAGTGCTCGGATAAAGGCGCTCGCATTTCTGTGAAGGCCACTTGAATGCCGCCGACCACAGGAGCTAAAGGCTTTTCAAGCTTAATAAAACTAATTATTGGCGTTCTTTGTGCACCTAAGCCGACTTGAAGGCGATAGCTTATAAAGACTTCGGAAGACGAGGCTTGAAAGCAATAAAAAGGATTGTAAATGAAGCACTTCTTGCATATTTTAAATTCAGTGTCACATCTTGGACTACTGTGCGTCTCTATGAGACAAAGCACTTCAACTTACGCTAAGTTGACACCGTGAACAACATTGAGGCGACTTTAGGCGGCGGCCACATTTGCGCAAGCTGCGGCGGAGGCTTTATTCGTGTCAATCTCTCCACAGGTTGTCGTCATGAGATACTCTGAAGCCGTCAATATGTTGCGTACTGAGAAGCCGCTTTTTCGTTTGCGCGAATGTTCTAAAGATGAAGTCACCGCGCAGGTTGCGGGGCATGATCTACGCTTGAGATGAACACAGTTTATTTTCCAAGTCACGCGAACGCCAGAGGGAAGTGAACGCAAATCTTGCACGCCTCTAAAAACGGTACTTTTTGTTTAGGGCATTTCGTCCCGTTTCGTGACCACAACGGATTTCGCGCCTGGGGGCGCACATAAAGCTTTCCCCTTCAGAATTCCTATTTGGCAAGTACTCTGAGCATTTGCAGACGTGAGCCTTTTCTTTGGCAAGCTGAAAGTAGCAGTGGGAAGACAGGGCAGCGAATACTACGCCGGGTATGACGCACAAAAGGCGTGCTTCTTTATGTGCTATGGATAGTAACATCAAGTTGCATATAATTTCTGAAAACTATAAAAATATTTGGCCTAGCAGCAAGTGAAATATTATTGCAAGCCTATCTGAGTACATTGAATGACAAAGAAAACGCATGTGTTCATACAGCGATTGCGATTATAACAGACCTTATTCGTCGATGATACGAGCCGAGCACAAGTATGGCGTGCACGAACCCACTCAGCATTTTAAAGAATGCGATTCATCACTTTTAAAGTCTGCTGTGATAATGAGGTTGTCAGACATTTCAGTTAAGACCCTATTTCAACTTATTCCAATTAGAAATGTGCGTGAGCATTCCGTGACAGTTGCACCATGTCTTCCATGAAAGCGGAAAATGGTTTATTTCGATGGCACGTCAGGCAGTGTTATACGAACAGAAAGAACATTCTCCTTCTTCCTTTGCGTCATTTTCAACAACCAAACTGTCACTGACACGTCGGCCATTATTTTTGAGCCGGATATATTGCATTAGTGGTTGGGCCTGCAGTCTGGTATTTATGGTTATCTCATGACAGGGGTAGAATGTGCGGTTTAACCTGGCTTGAAGTGTGCTTCACGGCAGCATGCCTAACAAATGTGACAGTAAAGCATAAAGATATGTAGTGGCTAAGCGCCCACAGACACGTATTGCGAAATTATAAGAAAATGCGGAAAGAGGAAACACAAAGAGGGGCTTTGCATTCTGTTCTAATGACTCCCTTATATTGTGCACGAAACGCCGAGCGCATGCGACAAGGCTGACAACACGACGAATTTGGCGGCAAAAAGGCGCATGTTATTCAAGTAGAAAATTTTAAATGCGAAGCATTTTTTAGCGAACCTTAAGCGCTTTAGTCGTTTCTATCTATCTATCTATCTATCTATCTATCTATCTATCTATCTATCTATCTATCTATCTATCTATCTATCTATCTATCTATCTATCTATCTATCTATCTATCTATCTATCTATCTATCTATCTATCTTATCTATCTATCTATCTATCTATCTATCTATCTATCTATCTATCTATCTATCTATCTATCTGTCTGTCTGTCTGTCTGTCTGTCTGTCTGTCTGTCTGTCTGTCTGTCTGTCTGTCTGTCTGTCTGTCTGTCTGTCTGTCTGTCTGTCTGTCTGTCTGTCTGGGCGCTCTCCTGGTCGTCTCCATAACTTGTAATATACCAAAATAGGCATAGCAGGGGATCAGTGTATCACGAACGCAATTCACTGGTCATGACACGAATAACGCAAAATACATATCGCGCACGTCATGAAACCCTTTCTCTCACTCACGTGTGGCACATAGCGACATACCAGAGTTCATGTTATGCGGGTATGTGCCACAGCTGATACAGTCTCAACCAACACTGTAACCGCGAACACACACATTGACATGCAAGAAAAGTAATAATAATAATAATAATAATAATAATAATAATAATAATAATAATAATATAATAATAATAATAATAATAATAATAATAACTATATTAATAATAATAATAACAATAGTTCGAATTTTATGTCCGAAAACCACGATATGATTACGAGAGACGCGGTAGTGAAGGGCTCTGGAAAATTTGACCATCTGGTATTTTTTAACGTGCACCGGGATCGCACAGAACACGGGCATCTAGCATTTTGCCTCCATCGAAATTCGACTGCCACGGCCGGGATCGAACACGCGAAATTCGAGTCAGCAGCCAAGCACCGTAACCACTGCTCCACCGCGACGAAAACTGCTCATCCAGGCTTACCGACTGGAATATCGGTTATTTTCTTAAAATTTCAAGGTACCAGTAATGTTGAGAACGGTGGCAATCGGTTTTCTTGAGCCATATAATTGGTTATAAGAATTACGAGTTCTTCCACTCTGCGAAGGGGCCACACCAGTGAAGCTGTTCGTTTTATTTAATTACATTTCAAGTTTTTTTTTTCTTGACATATCCTTTTCCACAGCAACGTCGTCAGTTGCCCCTTGATACCAATCTGTCCACTGCCGTGGCTCAAGCGACCGATGCACATAAACAGAAGGCGTGGCAACACCTGCACAACCAAATATCACGGCACAACCAATACGCGTTCAGCAGACACAAAACAATGTTTTAGCTGGAACAGGCCATGATGTATTTATTGCAAACCATGGCATGCTCACATTTTGCCCATACATTCAAGGACGAGCTGCAGGAGTTACAAATGTTGACGATACCGTCTTGCAAATGCTCCCGGAGTGGTTTATTGACTTCATCTTGTAGTGTTTTGGGGATTCTCTCCTCCAGTGGCTTGCCGAGCATTCGAAAGATTGAGGCAGAAATCGCGTCGGTCCACTGTGGGCTTTCCATCAGCGCAGCTAGAAAAATGCGGTTTAGAAATAAGACGATATGAGCATTTCTTGGCAGGTTTGACCCCAGCATGAATAAGTAATGTATTTCAATGTCGCCAATGTTTTCCAGAAATCTCGAACAAGACGTGCTAAAGGAATACAAAAATATAGAAACGAATTAAACAGCGACACATAAAAAAGGCAAACGACGTGTACTTAGAGGAACTATTTTATCGGCTACGCAATCAACCAAAAAAGTGTGGGAGGCAGTGAACAACCTAGCAGGAAGAACAAAAAGTGACCAATCCCACATAGCTCTAAAGGCAGCGGAAAATATACAAATACTTGACGATGTGCACAAACATTTTATATAAACGGGTGCTCACCTGCCTGTTGCGGAAAGCTATAGAAATAATTTGAATGGTCGAAGCGAGGTCACTGAGACTACTTTCGGCAAACTGAGAGATCCCATCCAAGTAGTAGCACTGATAGAATAGGTGAAACGTAAAGTAGCTGCGGGTATAGAAAGAATCACTTCGAATGTAGTAATACATGTTGCGTATCAGATTAGCGATATGTTAGGAACCCTACTGAATTTAATGTTACCTGACCAATTTTCCCACAAGAATCGAAAATAGTCCGAGTTACACCGATACATAAAGGGGTGGGTACAGAACAATTTAGTAATTAAAGACCAATATACCGGTGTTAAAAATTAGGCTTTTTGGTTTTCTGAAATTTCAGTACTAGGGGGTACGTGAAAACCACCTTTGCAGATTAGTTTTTATGCAGGGGGACTCAAAATTGGACAATAATTATTGCTGTCAGCCGCCCAATTAACTAAGGTTGAATAATGAACCTGTTAATGAGCGCAGCAAGCGCGCATGTTGCTAGTGAAAAGTTATAGGCAGTCACGTTTATACACAGTTCCAGTTGGAAGAATTATTCTAGCATGTCTGTGCCCCGAGATATTCCGCTGGAAAGTTTAATTGCGGTTTGCATGATTACGCATGGTAGACAGTAAGCACTGGCACAAAGCTCCTCCCCGATGTGCCGTGGCAGTTGCGTGTGGCGTTTAATCTTACAACGGGTCAAAGGCATAGGCAAAGATGGCTGGCGATAGCAAGCAATGACTGCTTCTCGCATCAGGGAGGAACATTGCGCCGATCCTCACCCTCTTGCATGCGTAATCATGCAAACCGCAATTGACCTTTGCAGCGGGATATCTCGAGGCACAGACGTGCTAGAAGAATTTTTCCAAGTGAAAGTGTGTAGAAACGCGACTGCCTTCAACTTTTCAATACAAACATGACCGCTTGCTGCACTCATTAAAAGTTAAGTATTCATTCTGAGTTAACTGGGCGGCTAATAGCGATAATTATTGCATCAGTTTGTGTCCTCCTCGATAAAAAACTTATCTGCAAAGGTGGTTTTCACGTTCTTCCCAGTGCTGAATTTTAACAAAACCATAAAGCTTAACTCTGAACACACGGTATATCTTTACCTATTTTGAACCATGGCATGCTGACATATTTTACAGAAATGCAGGGAGGAGTTGTAGAAGCTTAACTTCTACTACCTTCGCTAAACTAAGCGATCGCATCGAAGTAGTAAATAGAAAAGCTAAAACGTAAAGTAGCTGCGAGTACAGAAAGAATTACTTCGAATGAAGTAATACTGTTGCGCATGAGATTAGCGAAGTGCTAGCAACCTTACTGCATGTATTGTTATGTGATGGATTTTGCCACAAGAATCGAAAATATTTCGTGTTACACCGATACATAAAGGGTGGTTTAAAGGACAATTTAGTAATTACAGACCGAATATATATCTTTAGCTATTTCGAAGTATGGCATGCTGACCATACTTCACAGAAATGCAAGGACGAGTTGTCGAAGTTGAAAATCTTGATTACGCTGTCACACACACGGTCGAAAAGTACCTTGCTGATTCGGTCTTTCAGTGACACGCGGTTTTCTTTCCTGAACCTTTTTAAACTCCTGGCCCAGAGCGCAATGATTCGCTGCGGCTCCCTGTTGAGTTTCCATCAGCACAGCTGGAAAAAAGTTTGGTTTAAAGAATAAGGTGATATGAACATTCATCCGCAAATAATTTACGAAAGCAGGAAATATTAATGGACGTACTGACGCTCGCGGTATCTTTTAATGCCGCGCCAAATGTATCAGTGACTTTGTGGTGTTGCAGATAAGAGTTACTACAAGTTACGCGGCATCAACCTCAGAAATGACATTTATGGAGTCGTGCTGTCTTGCTGTGCTTTTTGTTTTAAGTTGACTGAAGTTACGAATGAGACACGATATCAACGATCTACTTTAGAACGCATCATTTAAAAACAAATCGTGCCTAATGTTCACTTTGTTATTCTCCTATGTTCGGACGCCATATACCAGCCCATCTTTCCGACTGCATTGGCAGGCCTCGAAATGCTTGTCCAATGGATGTACGTCCACAAGTACAACAAGATGGACTGAAAGAGCAGAGATACTTTCTGTGGATAAGGATAGTGGCTGCCTCTTTCGATTCTCTGTCCGAAGTGTACATAAATACGGAGCCACCTATCGAAAACTGCAGTCTCACCCATGATCATCAGAGCCACTACAGCAATGAACTTTCCCCGGAATCCCTGCACCATTTCCGCTGCACAGAAATGTATGTGTTAGCAAAGGTCTTACCAGAAACACAGTAAATTCGTCCATATTTCTAGCACGTATATGATCAAAAGCATCATTACACACTCCCCTTCATTTATACGCTCGTGAAATAAGTAAAAGTACCAAAATCTGTAAGAGTACCTCCCATAACTTCATGTTGTATTTTTATATGAAACGAGGACGACGGCGAAGTGTTTAGTTATTGAAACGGTAATAATTTATAATGCCACCTAATTCTCGGCCATTCACTTACAGTGGGTGTGAGCCACAGTGAATAGGCGAACAATAACATGAGATAAATACGATTTTTTATGTGCGCTCTCCAGGCCTGTAGACAGGGGGGAGGAGAGCTTAGCCCCCTCCCCCTAAATTTCAATAAAGAGAGGTGTTTTACTGAAATAACTAATGAATATAACTGTTGTTCTCAAATTCAACTGTTCACCACCAAGCCCCCCCCCCCCGTTAAAAAATTCCTGCCTACGCACTGGCTCTCACATTTCTGTAAATTTCGGAGCCTAAGCCATTACAACTGCTCAAATAAGTGCGAGACGTCAAAAACTCCAAATTCGAGAGAGAACTACCCTGTGAAACGAGGCCTCTGTAAATCCTTGGCGAAATGTAGACTAGTGGCGCTCACACGCAAACCATGACAAATTATGACATTTCTATTGATGGGAGGCAATTTCTGTCGTCAGAACCAAACGATCGATAAAAGAATTGTACGGGACTTGTTTTATTTCCTAACTAAGCCAGTCTAGCACGAAGAAAGTAAGCCGAACGACTTCGGTTTTCTTCGATAGTCACCTGAAGTGCTGAAAATATTTTTCTGGTGATGTTTGTGACATATACGCAAGAAATTTGCTCGCACACCTGCCAAGATATTTGCTCAATGATATTCAAATGCTATACAGACATACTCCTGTTGCACCTTACCTATAAGCATATCTCTTGAACGATGTTTTCACGAGGAACCAGACTTGATTGCCGCTTTATAGCCGCAGAAAGAGGCATCCAACATGATATCTAGGAGCAATTTACATACGCAAAAAATGTGCATCACAATTTTAATTTCTTCTAGATGTAATTATACAAGCGACGAGGCACTCCAACTAATCTCCCAATTTTTTCTATTTGACTGATGTGTTCACCTGATTTTGTTGGGCACGGACGTCTGCTTTCAAAACAAAAATACAAACTTGATCCTACATTTATATTCCCATTTCCAATAGGTTTATCGCCTTCGTAGTAGCTTCCTTAAGCGCGAAAGATCGTGACATTTCATAACTGGAAATGTTTTCGAAAGCAATATTACCTTACACGCGTCAGTGAATTACAACGCAGCATGTCATACAGATATAAAGACAGCGCGTAATAAAAAATAAAAAATGCGGAAAATAAAGGCTTCCTTCGTGACATGTTCCACACTGCTACATGCTTCTTTAAATGCCACTTTGGCAGATGTATTCAGGAACATTGGTCAAAGGCGTTCCAAGCCTGCATATGAAACTGTGTGCACAACCCGTGGACAGCTCCACTTCGCTCCTTTCTGTACGCCTCAAAAGGAAGTGAAGGAAAACACCTGGAGCAACAGCAATGTTCAGAATTTAGACCCGTTTAAACATTGCCATTGTGCATGTATGTGTTCATGGCTTACTTAACATCACTGTTTCAGAAATTAAAAAAGCCGAAACGGTACTTAGCAGATATTTCTGGACTCGTTCTGATCAGTGCAGAAGAAGCAGCATGATTTCACGAAGACTTATTGCATAGTACGGGGTTAAGACAATACATTCAACTGCAAGATAATTTATGCACTTGCATACTCCAATTCTATTCAATTATTGCCATGATGTCGCAGCAATGTCTTAACAGTTACATGTAACGACTTAATGCTGCCAAGAAGGCCGAGAGTCACATGGGTGAAGAAATGCAGAATCGCGCATGTATAAAATGGAATCAGCTCGCACAAGACGAGGCAAGTTGTAGACCACTGCAAAGGGCTACCGCTGCAGTGGACATATCATAAGGTGAAGACGACAAAAATTAAAGCGTAAACATAAATGTGAGCATTTAATTCAGAAGCAAGACTTGCTGTCAATAGCTCTTTCTCTTCAGAACCCAACATGACAGTTGTATATCCTGTACATCTTAACGCGACAAAAGTTGAGCTGAAGATGACGGCTTGACTGAATGGCAACCATGAACAAAGAGTGTTGTTGGAGCCAATGTTTAAAAAAATGACGTGTATAAGTTGTGGCTGCAACTTGATGCGATTCGCTACCCCTATAAATGACTCCTCATGTCGAATCAGTAGCTCCAACAACATTCGTTGTTCAACAATTCTTTCATGAGCTGTATATCTCGTTAATCATTACAAACCTCAACTCTACCAAATGCTACTAGTTGCAATCATAGTGGGTGTAATACTTAAGCTGCAGTGTCGTAAGCAGGTGACCGGCTATTCAACCCTTTTAATATAACAGATCCAAAAGGCAACAAACCTTGAGGCAAGCACAACGTGTCTCATCTGTGTCTTTCTATCTGTTTCATCCTCTTTCTTGCTTTCTTCTATCTTTCTTCCTCTTTCACCCCTTTGTTTTTATCTCTCAGTCTATTTCTTTCTCTCGCTGTTCTTCTGCCTTTCCTCTTTCTCTCTCATTCGGAATTTCTTTCCTCTCTATTCTCTCATCTCATCCTTTCTGTGCTATGATTTACTCTCTTCCCTGCTTCTTTCGCTCCTCCTCACCATCACAACTGTCCTCCTCAAGCTCCCTTCCCTTTGCCACCACCTTGCTACGCATACTTTACATGACTATGCTATGCTCTGCTACAATGCCTGGACAGCCGACGGGCTAGGACACTCGCCTTCGGATCGAGGCTACGCGAGTTCGAATCCCGCATCAAGAACGTTTTTCAGAATAATCTTTCTTCTTTCTCTTTCTTTATGTACTTCTTTCTGTCCCTTTGTTTTTTCTCTTCGTGTACCGTTCTCTCACCCATCAGGGTTATTACAGGCCAGCCAGACAACTCGGCGCGCGTGTTCTGGAAGCGAGGCAGAAGATGGAGGAACTACTTCCATATCATACTTTAGATGGTTGTTAAACGAGTACCTGCAGAACACTAGAAGAAACGTTATATTGCTAGAGATGCATCACAGTGGACGAAATCAGGTGTTTGTATAATTAACCCGAATTTGCATTGGTCTAATTCCCTTCGACAATCTGATTTCATACCCGTTTTCTGGCTGAATTTCTGGCAGTGGTGCTCGCCTTACGCAAGTTAACACGGCAATTACATCTACTGTTTAATCACAGAATCTCTGTTTCTCTATTTGCACTCTCTGCTGGTGCTAATCCCACGTAATAAAGGCTTTTCGCGCACTAGTACCAGTGCATATAGAAACTTTTGATTAGTTCGGGTGCCTGGATATAAGGGCTGTTCCTAAATAAAATGGCCGATTCTTCAGCGAGGTCATGAATAAGTGTGCACCGATCTTACTGTATTTTCCACTCCTCTTACGTGGCAGCTTCGTGATTTCACAGGCGTGCCATGGAAGTCTTTGCCGACGCAGCATTAAGAAATACCACCGAATATCAGCATTTATATATCCCTCGCGGAGACCATTTTGTCAAACTCGTAAAACCGGAAGCGTCAAATACGAGGCGGCGCTTCGTACCAAACCTAAACCGCTACCAACACAGGTCCGCTCAGGCACCTTCTCCATTGTGCGCATTCTGTGGTGAGCTAGAACTACCGATCATTTCTTTTCGACCTGCAGGCGATTTGCTACGGCACGAAAAACCCTGTTAGAAACAGCTTTACATGCTTTTGCAATGAATTTCTGTGCCTGTGATTGTCTTTTGGAGCCTCTATTTCTGGTTTCCAATGCGAAGGTTTGCGTGGCTCTGCCGAAATACATCAATGAAACCAATCGGTTGACTAGCTAATATAATCATTATCCTTCTGTGCGGCATATATATTATATATATATATATTATATATATATATATATATATATATATATATATATTATA